>NC_134885.1:37591761-37796761 GCF_041734735.1 Babylonia areolata | reverse complement strand
ACTCAGACCCACAAGATTGGAAGTCCATTGGTCTGGTCGCTCGCTTGTTGCGCCCGTCAAAATTGTGACCGGCTGTAGAGGCTGTGCTACGAGCATGTGGAGGTGTATGATGATACAGGAGCTGTTACGTGCGTCATGCGTGGTGTTCAGTGGAGACCATGTGGTTAGATTGTGGTGGTGCATAACGGGGCCCCTGTGTAAAGTAGACAAGGGCTAGACAAGTGCACAAATAGTAGCAGACTGTTTCCCAGCCTCATCTCTTATTCATGGATTCAGGATCATGGTTAAAGGAACTTGTGTGTCTGGGCTGTTTTTGGGGGCAAGCTGCCAGCGTATTTATGCTCTTGTCGGTGACACAGTGACTTTGTTCGGTTTGGAGATGTTTCCGTGATTGTGGTCAGTATTATGTTAAGTGTTCATGAGTATGTCATGATCAGTATTATGTTAAGTCTCCAGAGCATGCCAGTTTTTGTTATCAGAGCAAAAACCATGAGGGGGTAAGATGATATGTTTTTTTTGTTATTGTTTTTTTTTCATGTTGTAATTCTGTCTCAAGATCTGTTTTGGGAAGGGGTAGGGGGGGTGGGGGGGGGGGGTTCAGATACAGAAATGCTTTCTCAAGATAAGAATAACTTTATTATCTTCAACTGGAGAAATTTGGTCAGGTGCATTATCACAACATAGACAAGTAAACAACATGGGGACCATAACTGTAAAAGTCAACAACAGCTTTTACGAATATTATGAAGATACAAATGTAAAAAATATCACATACATCGTTTCATACATACATCCACACACTGCAGGTAATAACTAATATTCTTAATGTAAAAACAGAAAGAATTAAGAAACATTATTTGAATATAATTATAAACGTAGCCTACTATACTGCACATTGATTATAATAGACAGATAAGATAAGAATAAAGATGAATTGTGGAAAACCACAACCAGATAATCAGCACACACCCGCACCACCTCCCCCCCACCCCACACACGCAGATTACTTGATTAAACAAGAGTAATAAACATATGTTCTCAAATAAAAGCATTTCACATATTCGCTTTTAAAAACATTGCAATTAATTGCTGTTGACTACATTGTGGGTTTTTTTTGTTGTTGTATTTTTCCCTCACAGATATGAGGTACCCTTGCCGATGAAGATGGCACAGTTCAACATGCCTCTTCACATGCAGGCGCCACCGGACCCAGGGGGGGAGGAGTACCTGATGGGGGGTCGGGAGGACCACCTCCGTTACCACGACAACAACGGGATGACCAGCCCCCACCACCACCACCACCACCACCACCACCACCACCCCCACCCCCAGCATGAGCTGAGCCCCTGGATGGACGAGTACGGTGAGGGAGGAGGGGGAGGGGGTGGCGGCAAGTTCCGCCTCAAGCGGCGCCGTCGGTGCGGGCAGTGCGGTCCCTGTCAGGTGAAGGAGAACTGCGGCAAGTGCCAGTACTGCCTGCGCAAGGATGTGCTGAAGCAGGCCTGCGTGTACCGGAAGTGCGTCTACCTGCGCAAGCCTGTGCCCCGCTTCCGCCCCGAGGTCACGCACCCCAGCAACAGTTGCGGTGTTGGTGGTGATGGCGGTGGAGGAGGTGGTGGTGGTGGAGGAGGAGGAATGGGTGTTGGAGGAGGTGGTGGTGGTGGTGGAGGAGGAGGAAGTGGTATGGGAGGTGGGGTGGGGTCGGTGGGCGGGGCGAGCGGAAGCGGAGGGGGCAGCACTGCTGGCAGCGAGAGCTGTGTGCAGAAGCCATCCACGCCAGCAGCATCGGCCATGATGAACCACAACAACCACTCGCAGCCCCCGGCGCCTTCCCCGTACAACTCTGCTGCTCCCCCCAGTGCTGCTGCCACTGCCGCTGCTGCTGCGGCCACTGTTCAGCCACCAGAGCTCAGCTCCTGTCAGGTGGCTCAAAACCTGTACAGTGTGCCGGGAAACAACAGCAGGGTGGTGGAGGGGGTGGTCAATGGGGGAGTGGTGGACCAGCAACTCGGCAGCAGCAGCAACAACAACAACAACAACAACAACAACAACAACAACAGCAGCAGCAGCAGCAGCAGCCTGTTTGACTCGGCCTCTGGTATGGCGGCGGACCCTGGCAGCAGAACCTCTTCTTCTTACTTGCCTGCAGGGGGGGCTGGAACCATGGACCCTGGCCGCAGCCCTGCGCTGGACCTGGGCCGGAACACCAACACGGCGGACTCTGGGTTTGGCACGGGCAGTTCCATGACCACCTCCCCGGCCAGCAGTGTGAGCAAGGACCGTCCAGGACCCGTGCCCTGTATGGAGCAGCAGCAGCACCGGTCCCCCGTGGAACAGTTCCGCTCCCCCATGGAGCAGTGGGGGGGCACCATGCCTTACGGGTTCCCCGCCGCGCGCCCCAACCCTTGGCCCCACCACCACCACCACCCTGCCTTTCACCAGTCCAGCCCTGCCGCAGCAGCAGCTTACGGGTTCCAGCCCAGCGCTAGTCCTTACACCACCCCCACCCCGTTCGGGTCGTCCTGTCGGCTGGGCATGCCGAACCCCACAGCTCACCTGACGCACCACCCCTCACAGTCCTCCTTCCACCACAACATGCCTTTCGCGCAGCCAGAGTTCTCGCCGCATGCTGCTGCTGGCTTCCGGGCGGCTCCTCCCCCCTCAGCGCCTTCCATGCAGCCCGCCATGACGCCTCCCTTCTACCCACCTCCCCCACACATCCCCTCCAGTCTCCCCAACTTCCCATCCTTCAGCCAGCTCCCTTCCAGCGCCGGCCACCACCCCGCCACCTTCCCCATGGCCCACCACCCCCATCACCACCCGATGTACCCGGGGAACTTCTACCCATCTTTCCGCCCACCCACAGAGCCACAAATCTATCATGCTCAGCTCCCATCTCCCACTGCCCCATTCCTACTGCCAGACAGGTTCCTCCCACCCGCCTTTCCTCTTTACCTGGGGAAGGTGTTGACTCAGGGCAAAGGAGGGGCTTGCCAACCAGATGTGGAGGAGGATGAAGAGGATCTGAAAAAAAAATTCAGCATCTTTCGCATACCTCGCTGCAAACGTACAAGTTGTGAACCGAACCAAGATGATAGCCCTCCATCCAAGTTGCCAGCTGATGCTATGTTTATGGGCAGTGATTTGACCGACATGATATCACAAAAGGACACTGACTCGACAAGGATGCTTTTGAAAACTGTCCCTGAAGAGGGCATCGACGATGACCTTCAACAGGAAATCAGGCGAATCTCAGGGTGGGGGGAGTGTGATGTGATAAGCATTGACGATTTCAAAATGCATGCCTTTATTCGATCTGACGGCTTTAACAATCTTGAAATTGAGATAGAGAGCCCTGTAACAGACGGTTCTGTTTACAAAGCACAGTGCTTGTCAGAACGTTTAGAATCGTGTGGTCCAACGCTTAGTGCAGGTATCAGTAGACCAGACGACCAAGAGGATGTAAATAACAACAGCATTTGTCAAAGAGACAGCAGTGATAGCAGTAGCAATTGTGAAAGTGAAATCGCCAGAGAAAATCAAAGACATCTGATTGAAGGTGCCCAGTGTGAAAGAACAAGTGAGGAGGAACCGTCCTGTCAACATCAGAGAAAATCGCACGCACAGGAGGCGAAAGACAGCGATAGCAGTTCAGAATCACCAAAAAATCAGACTCTGCACTGTTTCCAAAACTTGACAGACAGTTTGTTGACTGAGGGTGGACCTGGCGGTTCTGTGTGTGTGAGAGAGGACGAGAACATGCCCTCCATGGCGGTTTTGTCACCATCATCATCGACGTCGGAGGGGGTGGTGTGTTTGATTCAGGAGGGGGAGGGAGGGGTGACGGAGGTGGAGGTGCCAGCGGCTGAGGTGCGGCTGGAGGAGGTGCCTGTGGGCCTGGACCTGCTCACCTCCTCCTCCCAACCCCAGGACCTCCTCCAGTTCATCGCCCAACAGATTACCCTGGCGCCCGCCTCCCCCTCCCTTGACCTTGTGTTCCACTTTGAGGTGGACAGAGACCACCCCTCTGACGATCTGGACCCAGAGGAGCTTTTGTCTTGATCATGACCTGAAGAGTGTTGCGTTGTGTTGTGTATTGTTTTTGTAATCATGTTGCTAAGGAAGGAAATTATAATATGCGTGAAAGGAAATCTTGAAATATTTTTGTTTCTGCCTTGTCGATCATGAAATAGCTTGTGTTGTATGATCATCATCAGATCATGTTACAATGGAAGTACGTGATGAAGGGAAGTTTTGACATTTTTTGTTTTTTTGTTTTACCTTGTCGGTTGTCATCTTCTCAGCTTGAACATTCCCCCACCCCTAACCTCCCACCCCCAAAAATCTCTGATTTCTCTAAGGCCTCTGAGTTCCTTCCAGCACAACTCTTTGTTTGTCTTATATGTATGATTTCAAATTCAGCAGTGTCTGTCTTTAAAAGATATATATAAAAATAACTTCTGGTGGTTCATTCCTCTGTTTCTTTTGTTTCTATCCAGAAGAGCATTTCAGATTTTTTTCTGTTTCAACGTTTTTAAGTCCAAAACAAAGCCCAGTATCAGCAAATACAATGTAATGAATGACGTCCAGTAGGGATACATGTCAAAATGAAATGAAGATCATAGAAATGAAGGGGGAAAGCCAGTGGGGATTAAAAGAAAGGCTAACTTGTATAAATTTGAGAATTTCAGGGTGATGAGGGTTGCTATTTCTTGAGATTAAGATCACTTACGTTGGTAAAATATATTTATGTGTTACCATATAGATTTGGTACACTTTTTTCTGCTGTTAAAACTTATATACAGCAATATAGATTTGGTTCATTATAGCAAGGTAGTGTTGGAGACTCAATGAAATTTATTTACTGGTCCCAAAAACCAGAACAAAGAAGATTGTTGCTGATCATCTTTAATAGAAAAAGAATGGAAGGCATAATAAGTATGATTATCGTACTGTTTCCTGATATATATTAGAGTGTAACTTTGTACTATAACACAGTTGCTGTCCAGAATGGAACTGACTCGTACTGTGAATACTTTCATCACAGTATCATAAGTATGTGATCTCTCTGTACATGGATGCACTCAACATGTGCAGATATATGCCAACACCAGCACCACATCCAGATGTGAGAACTTTACGGTGATCAGCAATGTCTGATCTCATCGTGGTGTACAGCCTTTGATGATGGGGTTTCTCACCACCCACTGCTGTTAGAAAAGGAGATAAATTCTTATTCTTGAGATACTTGAATGGCCAGATTGCCTGAAGCTGTGAATGTGGACACTGTAGCAGGGCCCTAAGGGAGCCTGTGGCCTGACAGCCTGTTGTACAAATTACTCCCTGTTTGTAGAGTTCATTTTCTGTGCAAAAGCGCATTCGAGTTGTTGGTTTTGAATTTTAATTTAAATGCAGACGGGCATTTGAGTTTTGAATCAAGAGTTGTTATGACAGTATATGGTTTTCCATGCAGAAGGGCATTTGAGTTATAAATTATCAAGAGTTGTTGGTTTTGAGAATTACATGCAGAAGGGCATTTGAGTTATAAATCATGAGTTACTGGTTTTAAAGATTCAGTGCAGAGGGACATTTGAGTTATGAATCAAGAGTTGGTTTTAAATGCAGAAGGGCATTTGAGATCAAGAGTTGGTTTTAAATGCAGAAGGGCATTTGAGTTATAGATCAAGAGTTGCTGGCTTTCGAAATGAAATGCAGAGGGGCATTTAAGTTTCTTGGTTTGAAGTGGAGAGGGCTTTGGGCTTTTAAAAATAACTTTGGGTGTGTGCTAAGCTATATGTGAAAATATACACATGATGCTATTTTCCAGAAAGAATTTATGCTAAAAACTGGCAAGCTGCTGGGGGCTTTTGCGCTGAATTTTCTGTTCTGTTGACGTTCTGTACAGAGATTTTTTTAAGCTTCGATGCTGCTAATGTGACCTGAGATTGATCACATTGATCTATTCTGGCAGTTTTGCTCTCTCTCTCTCTCTCTCTCTGTTCTCTCTCTCTCTGTATTGCTGTCATCCCAACCCAACAATCACGTCTACTCTGCGGACATGTAGATGTAATGAGAGTCCGTGCAGGAGTTTACTTTTAGGTTATTTTGATGTAGGCGTTGCCTTCTCCCCAAGGTTGATATTTTCTTTACACTAATTACAGAGATCTGTGCCACTGCTTCTTGAACTAGCAGTTGAAGGCCTGACCGGTGCATTGGGTCTGTGCATCCTGGCTCCCCATTTTTGACTCACTTGTGTGAACAAAGTGAGTCTTATGTTTTAACCCGGTGTTCGGTTGTCTGTGTGTCCGTGGTAAACTTTAACATTGACATTTTCTCCGCAAATACTTTGTCAGTTGACACCAAATTAGGCATAAAAATAGGAAAAATTCAGTTCTTTCCAGTCATCTTGTTTAAAACAGTATTGCACCTCTGGGATGGGCACAAAAAAATAAATAATGAAGCCTAATTATATGCAAACTGCATTTACTGTTATATTTATATTTTTTGTATTCTCTAAACTTGGCACTTTGATCTGATATTCGACCCAACAACAAGAGCAGTCATTATTATTATTGTATGTTCAAACAGGAACTTCTTTTGCTAAGCATGGAAGTTTTATTTATTTTGCAAACGTTTTGGTGCAGATAGTAAAAAAAAAAGGGAAATTACTCTGTAATTAATGCTAGGGGACTTAATTCGCTTTAAACTGATCTTTCTCATCTTTACATTTTGAAATTATACACAATACATAAAAAGCTTGGATTTTTTTTTTCAGTGTATCACAAGTGAGTCTTGAAGGCCTTGCCTCTCTTGTTTTCTGTAAAATACTGCTTGATTTCCTTTCATTTAACAGATTGCTGAAATATTATTTGTTGCTCAGACGGCAAGGCAAAAAAGAGCACAGGAACAGGAGCCATGATGGCTGCCGGAAAAAGAGGGCGCTAGCCAGCGGGACAAAGGGGAGGTTACCTACTTCCGGGAGGTTATCGGCCGTAGTTGCTTTCGTTTTCTCCGCATAGGCGGATAGTATTTTGCACAGGACAGGAATGTCAGACCCCTTCCGGAGTCTGCACTAGTTGGGTCACGGTAAGTATGTTATTTAAACGTAATTTTAGATAAAAAATTTCCTCTTTTTTTGTTTTCTTCTTTTTTTTCTTCGCATTTGTGTTTCCTACTTTTGTTCTTCTTTTTTCTTCTTTTTCTTTTCTTTTTTTAGTGCGCTATTTCAGTTCTTGTTCTTACTTTAAATTGAACTCTTTTCTCAAATAAAAACCGGTTTCATCCCTAATTTGTTGTTATAACTATCATGTAAGTTTGATGAAAATTCAAAATCAAAAGCAACAAGATTTTACATATCATGGTTATCGATTGATTGTGACTGTTTTTGGGTTGTTGTTTTTCATTGTAGTTGTTGTTTTTTAAATTGTTGTTATTATTCTTAGTATGTTGATGGGTTTTTTTCAATCATGATTTGTCTCAAAATGTGCCCCTTTTTTTTCTTTTTTTTTTCTCCCCAGAATGATTTCATTGGATGTGTTTGGTAGTTTGCTATGCCAGGTTGTTGTTTTTTTTGTTTTGTTTTTTTTAATATACCAGTTTTATTTTTAATTGCCTCCCTTTCTCCTGTTTTGGTTTGTGTCATCATGCTGCTGATGAGACTTATTCTGTCCACCTAACGGTCATCAGTGAAAATGCTGACAGCACATTAGCTGTTGAACCATTCCACAGTTCAGAACTGGACAGTCAACTGGAAATGCACGTCTGAGGCGAGGGGGGAGAGGGGGTGGATGACATTGAAGGGTCGGTGGAGATTATTGGCCTTTTTGGAGGGGAACCAACTCATTTTACAATATTTCAGGCTTGTTTTTTTCCCCGTCTCCATCGACTCCAAACAGTAGAATGAAAGCAATTCCTGGGTTGGGTTATTAACCACACGTGCAATCTTTAAAAGGACGTAGTTTGCTTAGCATTAAATAACTCTTTCACCGTCGGGGTTTCTGTGTGAAAAGCTCTCTCTCCCCCCGTGCCAAATATTTTCGACTCAACGGCCCTCAGTCCCATGATTCAGTTCCTGTCAAAACAACACCATGGACTTGTTCACCTCACTCTCTGTCAAGCGGGGAGAGGGGGTGGTGGGAGTGTGGGGGAGGGGGGAATGTTAGTCAATTTCCTGTTGTGTGGGAGAGTTGACTGCAGCAGTCAAGCTTTGTAACAGTGTGAAAAACAATGTGACCCCGCAGTGTCAACTAAAGTCGCCTGTGACGATGAACTTGATTAGATTCAACTAAAGTCGCCTACAGCAGCAAAAAAAAGTCAAAAGTTTTGTTTTGTTTTTTAATTGAATAGATAAATCAGACTTGTTTCCCCTTCCCAGTAATTCCTGGGCTGAGTTAACCATTTAAATTTGCTTAACATTGAAAATATTCCCAAGTCTGTGGAAATTGTTTGTGGAAACTGGAACTAGGAACATTCTTAACGTCAAGCAGACTTTGTTCCTAGTGTCAATATGTTTTCGTTTTGGTGGTTTTATAAAATGTGGCTTAGTTAGGAAAAAAAAAAAAAAAAAATCCATCCCACACCCTAAAATTAGCAGTGAATTGTCGTTTAGATATTTAGATTTACAACATCAAAAGAGATAATCATCACTCCCATTTGTCAGAGATAGATATTTGATTCTGGCAGCACTTTTTACCTGGTGTTCGTTACACCGTCGTCCACTTTCGTTGGTTGTTGCCGCTTTTTGAGACAGTCTCTTAATTTATTTTCTGATCGCTTGGACTTTAAAAAAAAAATTTTTTTTTTTTTTAAATTTGTTGTTTTACATTATCTTGTTATATTTCTACCATGGTTAGTAGAATGTAAGGGGACCAATAACTTGTTTTTTTTTTAATGCCATGTTCTGTTATTGTAGTTTGTGGTTGTTGTTTTTTATGTTTTGCTGTTGTTTGTTGTTATTTTCTATAATGATGGATTTAGATGATGATTGTTTTTATGGATGAGAAAGGCTATTATTATATTGTGCTGGAGGTGTTTTGCTGCAGAAAGTTTTCACACCGTTCGAGTTGGAGATGCTACGCTTTTTTTTTTTTTTTAGATGTTTATGACTCTGTCATTTCCAGTTTGACATCCTTTTGTCAAGATCTGTTGTCCAAAGTGGATGTTTTCTTTCACATGCCTTACAAGAAAGGACTGAAATAACGATTGCTCACATTGATGATTATATGCAGATTGTGTGTGAATGTATATCATGTTTCAGTTTCAGTAGCTCAAGGAGGCATCACTGCGTTCAGACAAATCCGTATACGCTACACCACGTCTGCCAAGCAGATGCTGACCAGCTTTGTCAGGCCTTGAGAAAAAATAAATGAAATGAAATAAAATACAGTAAAATAAAATAAATAAATAATTAGATAAATTAATAATAATAATATAATTTATTTTAAATAAATAATAATAATAATGAAAATAAAATAAATAAATAGATAAATAAATAAATAAATAAGACAACAATGATGAATCAATAAGCAAATAAATGTATTTAAAAAAATTTTTTTTTTTTTTTTTAATATATATATCATGTATGTATGTGTTGGTTGTGTGTGTTGTGGTTTGTTTTGTTTGTTTTTTTAGTTGTTTTTGTTGTTGTTGTTGTTATTTTAAGAGTCCTCAGATTCTCCTTTTTGAAAGAACACTGTGTGTTGTTCAGCCAGGCTACTGAATGGTGTCCATTCTTGCCTTGTGGACTGGGCTGTTGTCCTCTTAAATTCACTGGTGTCCCTGTTTTGTTCCATCTTATTGGTGGTAGGTGATGGTAGGTTTCTTTCACTGCAAAACCTTACTTTTTCCAGACAGTAAACGATGACAGTAACATTTAGAATAATAAAACAATTTTCTGAAAGTGATTCTCAGCAGGCATATTGGTCAGCCGTCATTTCTATGACATGAGGTGAACAAACCTTGATTATTTCTAGTTCATGATGCTTAGCAAGATGAGTTTGGTCAGAACAAAAATGTTGTTATGATTCCAAGAAAAGCAAACTCGCAAACAGAGAAAAACAAAACCAACATGCACCCCCCCACATGAATTACTGCTTCATCTGGGTGACTTGCGCAAACCGCAAGAAGCGGAAAGTTTTAAGCCGATAAACAAACATGATAAGAAGAACAGATTATGTCCAATACTGTTTCCAAATTTGGAGTGGGTCACAAAGCAAGAGTACAGAAGATCGCAGTATTAGTACACAGATTTGATTTATGTTAGCTCAGAGCAAAGTACATATCCCATCCATATCATTTGTAATCAGAGTTTTTATTCATTTGGCAAAGTCTTCATTGAGCAGAAGTGCAGATGATAGGATAACTGACATTCCGAGCTGATGGAAAATGTTGAGGAACAGCGTCTAGAAAGAAAGGAGAGAAAACTTAGTTTTTGCGTAGATGTTTTCTGAGTAAGTGAGCCCTCTGTCATGGTCAAATTAACTTCCATTTGAAAGGTCACTGCAGGGAATGAAATGGAAATGAAGTTCAGTTGGTGGATTGGAGTTTATGATATGTATTAGAAGCCAATTTCATCAAACTTTATACGATATAGACAGATTGACTGGAACTAGTGGAAGTGTGAATTGATTAGATAGGATGATATCGTCTAACTTTTTAATGTGAAAGTAACTAAATGTGAAATGTATTATATCAGTCATGTGCTGCCTGAATGCAGTACAACCTTTCGTTGTTCATAGGGAGATATTCTGCAGCAAACTCACAAGGATTGGTTGGGATTGTGTGGTGGAGGTCGGGGATGGGGGTGGGGGTGTAGTACTTGGCCTGGACATGACTTTTTTCTGTGTAAACTTGAGACTGCTCTATCAAGAGGATGCGGGTAGGGTGTGTTGCTAGGATGGTGTGTCCCCATAACCCCCACCACCCACCCCCACCCTGATCTCTTCTCCACCCCCATCTCTACCACCCTTCCTGCCGTTTAAATATATTCCCCCTCTCCTCTCACCCACCCACTCACAGCCCTTCTTTCTCACAAGCTGTTTCACTCATGTGATTAGTTATCATCATCATGTCACACACACACACATGCACACACATGTGTGTGTGTGTGTGTTCAGGGTTCTGAAAGGACCACTTGGGAACTTGGAGTTTTCTTCTTGGGGTGTGGCTTGGTGAAATAATGGTGAAATACTGGCAGACAGCAGAGTATGCAGCCAATGTACTGAGCGCTGCTTGTAACCAAGAGGTGCTTTCCTTTCCTGCATATGCACTGCCATTATGGTTTTGGTTTTTTTTATGCTGAAGAACCACAGCTGTTGTTTATTAACCATTAAAGAATGGTTGTTGTTTGTTTGGGGTTGTTTTTTTGTTGTTGTTTGTTGTTTTTTTGGTTTTGTTTTTTGGTCAAAACATTGATTTTGCAGACGTATTTTCCAGGCTGTACATGGTGCAGGTGTGCCTGAAACAGCCGTCAAGTGTGTTCAGTGAGAGGTCAAGGTCATTGATATCTGTCGACCATTACGCTTCCTGCCTACTTTGAATCATCTCTGCATTTTTGTTTTTAACATTATTTTATGAAAACGTACCTGTTTTTTTTTTTTTTAAGTGTTTGTGAACCCACCCAGTATGGTGGTGGTGGTGGTTTTTGGTTTGTTTTTTTGTTGTCGTTGTTTATGTTTTGGGTTTTATATATATATATATATATTCAGTTCTTTGTTTTCGTTTTTATTTTGTTGTTTGTTTCTTTTTTATACTGGAGATTGGGGGTTTTGGGTAGAAAGAGGATGGAGATAATAAAGACGGGGGTGAGCTGGTGTGTGACAAAGTGCGAAAGCCACATCCAGACAGCAGTGTTGAACTATGGGGTAATGCCACCACAGAAACCTGTGTTCAAGTTCAGTTCATGGAAAAAAAAAAAAAAGATTTTTCAAGTTTTGTGTATGTCGTGAGCAGATCGCATGAAAGCATGTTTTATTTCGGTGTCAAAGGATAGTCATTTTCCTCCCACTCTGGTGTTGACAATTTGTACAGAGAAGAACATTAGATAAGCAGTTTTGTTTGAAATTGCTGATTCCCTCTTACATATCCAACTGGAGTGTTTTTGTAATGCAATGTGACCAAGTACATTATTCCATTGTTCTTTGCTTTTGTTTTTGTTTTTTTTTGCTTCTTCGTTTGTTTTTGTTTTGTTGTTGTTGTTGTTGTTGTTTTCTCGAATATTTACAGACTGCACTGTTCTAATCGGTCCTTTCTCTTTCTAACCCCCCCCACCCCCCAATCCCACACACACTCACACATGCATGAACTTTTATTTGAAATTGCTGAATCCCTGTTACATATCCAACTGGAGGAGTGTTTTTTGTAATGTGACCAAACATTTTATTCCATGTTTTTTTGTTTCTTTGGTTTTTTTTTTTTTGCTTCTCCTCTTTTTTTTTTTTTTTTTTTTTTTAACAGACTTGACTGCACTGTTCTAATCAAGTCTTTTCTCAGTATATCCCACTACTGTACACGCGCGCACACACACACACACACACACACACACACACACACACACACAGTGACTCACTCACTCATAATATCACTTACAATGAAAATTTTAAAAAAAACATTAAATTGAAGAAAGAATGTGTGCTCACTGAGAATATGACACTTGAAAAAAGAAGAGGGTGTGCAATTTAGAATGTATACAGCAAGTTTAAAACGTTTAGACACAAAATATATATAATGACTGTTACTTATTTGCAAGAAACTGGGTATGAAATACTGGCTATCTTTCTCTTTCGGAGTATTATGAGTGAAATGATGGTGCAGGTGGTTAATTAATGCATGATCATAATGTGTGAAGCGTTTGTGTACAGCATCATGCCAGTGGATGATGTGTATACATGTATACATAATATATGTGGTGGTTTCTCTGTAACAGAATTCTTCCTTGTTGTCTCAGGAATAATGATAATGGGATGTTGTTTGTTTATATTGTTGTAAACATGTGTATGCTTCTCTCTCTCTCTCTCTCTCTCTCTCTCTCTCTCTCTCTCTCTCTCTCTCTCTCTCTCTCTCTCTCTTTCTTCCATGCAGTTCTGTGGCTACTGAATTTTGATTGCACAGGCTCCTAAGTTTATCCAGTAACTCGACCATGAAATCAGGTGATGGGGGAAAAGTCTGCACTTTTCCTGCATTAGTTTGACCTCTTTTTTTTTCTTTTTTTTTTAAGAAAGAAATGGGTGGATTTTAAACAGTTAACTTCTTTTTTTCTTTCCCCTCAGTCCTTTATTTATTTATATATATATATATATATAGTCTTCTTATATATGACGAAAGACACATGATTCCTTTTCCCCCAAATGTTTATTTCTTTTTTGTGCTAAGAAAAATAAAATTGATCTTGAGGCCTGCTTCACTGAGCACTGTGTTACTGTCAAGTTGCTCATTGTAAAAAAATTAGGGGCTGTGTTACAGTGTGTGTCGAAACATTTGGTTTTCAATTACAGTGTGTATCGTAACATTTGGTTTTCAATCTCAAGTTCTTGATTGTGTGGTTGTTGCTTTTTGTTTTGTTTCCAGGTGGGTTTGTTGGGTTGTTGTTGTTTTTTCTGTTCAGTGTTGATTTCTCCATTCTCTCATTTGGTAATGATTATTGTCTCGTTTTCCCCAAGTTGCTGTGCTAAATGTGAGTGATTTTAAATCGATGACACTTTTACACGCACGCACACACACACACACACACACACACACACACACACACACACACACACACACACACACACACACACACACACACACACACACCTTGCTCTTATACAGTTAGGGTGGTGAATATCTGATCACAATGAAGAGTACTATTTCAGTTTGAACGTAGTATTAGTGGTGGCCGCATTTTAACGTTAGTTTTGACATTATCCTTTCTTTTCCTATTCTTTAAAAAAATAAAAATAAAAAATAAAAAAGAATAAATGTATCGGTTCCTCACAGTAACTTTAACACACATTCAGTCATCACATTCATGGTTTATGAGAATTTTTCTGATAATTGAGAAAGAAAGGGGGCATGCGGGAAGGGGGAAGGAGGGGGGGGGGGGGGGATCATAACATGCGTTTTGTGAGAGCCCAAAGACACCTAAAGTAATTCTATGTGCTCCTTTTTCTCTCTTTTTAAGTTTCAAAGCAATTTTGTTTGACAGGTTTCATTTTTTTAAAATTTCTTCTCTCATTTCTTTTATTTACTTATTACTGTAAACACACACACACACACACACACACACACACACACACACACACACACAAAATAACATATATATATGATCACGAAATGCCTGCAGTTATGTGCCCCTGACTGTTCATGTGAAAAGTATGCTAAAATTGAAAAAAAAAAGCTCAACTGGACTGAAAAGTGCTAATCGTGTTCTCTGTGTTGGTCCCTGATTGAAAGTATACCTGCTCTGCAATAATGTACCATTTGCTTTCATATGACTCACTTTGATCACAGTTTGTTGTACGTTGTTAAATGCTATGGGTTTTTTTGTATCATTTTTTTAGTGTTGCTGTATGAGTCATTGTGGGTAAAAGAAAAAGGTTTGTAAACATATGTATAGTATCGAAGCTTTTCAGTGTCTTTTTTTCTTCTTTTTTTTTTTTTAATCGTGTTTGTACAGTTTGTATTGTGTTTTTGTTTATGAAATTAAGTGTATAAATCTGTGTGATCATCTGTATAGTTCTGTCAATTGCAATTGATGATTGATACAGATTATTAGACCAAAACAGCTGGATATTTTGCTGTCAAACTTGCTGAGCTGTTTCCATATATCCATTGATTCTTTTCTTCTTCTTTTTTCTTTGGAAGAAAAAAAAAAAAGAATGGATATCCTAAATAGTGTGCAGTTGACTTGCTTTGTGCTTTTTTTTTTTTCTTTCTTTCTTTTTTTTATGGTTGGTTGGGTGTAGTGTGACTGTGATGGTGTCAGTGACATGCATTTTTGTGTGTTATGTTTTTTTTAAGTGAAACAGTGTTTGTTGGGTGTGAACACATGAACAGTCAGTGTTGCCTGAACGCATCAAAGTTCTGAAACTTGAACATTGCAGACTCTGATTTTGTATGCTTACCAGTATGCGTAATACTTGTAAACCTGGTGTTTTTTTGTTCTCTCTCTCTCTCTCTCTCTCTCTCTCTCTCTCTCTCTCTCTCTCTGCCACAAGAACAAGCTCATTCATTTGTGTCAAGACACAAACACACAACCAATTTTTTCACATCTAATATCACAAAGGTGAAAGACTGAAAAATTAAGAATACTACCACTTATGTACACTTACATGCAGTTTAACTCACTCAGTACGACCAGTCCTCTCTTCTCCTCTACACAGACCCCTCGGATGTCCAGTGGGTGTCTGAATGACCCAACCTTTAGCTTCCATCGTCAGAACTGTGGTATTCTTTGTCAACATTCACCTCTTCAGTATAAGAGCGTTCCGCTTGCAATATTTTGATGATGGTAATTGGGATGAAACGCTGTTAACATCGTCTCTTTCGTCGTTCGTATGGAGAGAGTTAAATTACTTGTGGGTGCATGTTTTCTGGGTTGACGCCATGGCAATTTTTTCCAATCTACCAGGTCATCAGACGTGCAAACCTGCCAGTGCCTGAGCCGCCCCCCCCCAATTCAAATGTTACCGTTCACAAGAGGACAGTTCTGACAAACATGCACGTTAAAAGATCCTGTAGGTTGTCTGAGCTCGTCAGAAGACAGGAAAAAGGAAAATCTGGCTCTGAACAATTAACCTTGGGCACATTGCGTTATTTTCCCACTTATTCCAAGGTTGTGAGTCTGCCAGATCCATGAAGAAGCAGTTCAGCAGTACTCCCCTATGTGTACGTCCTGGGTCTTTTTTGGAAGACATCGACAACCTTTAATTGGTGTGTGAGGTAGGGGTAGACGCTACGACTGGAGGTGCCGGTGGTCTGAAAACATTCCTAGCTGGTGTGTTGTTGTTTTTTAATTATTTGTGGAGGCAGTCTATTCTAAAGGGAACCCACTTCTGCAATAAAATGAGGCAGTCAAATACATTGGGAGCCCAGAGCCCACTTTGACAGTGAAATGAGGCAGTTGACTCCATTGGGAGCCCACTTTGACAATAAAATGAGGGAGACAACTCCATTGGGAGCCCACTTTGGCAATAAAATGAGGGAGACGACTCCATTGGGAGCCCACTTTGGCAATAAAATGAGGGAGACAACTCCATTGGGAGCCCACTTTGGCAATAAAATACGGGAGACGACTCCATTGGGAGCCCACTTTGACAATGAAATGAGGCAGTCGACTCCATTGGGAGCCCACTTTGGCAATAAAATGAGGGAGATAACTCCACTGGGAGCCCACTTTGGCAATAAAATGAGGCAGTCAACTCCATTGGGAGCCCACTTTGGCAATAAAATGAGGCAGTTGGATATGAGACTTCAGAGAGACTTCCCTTCTTCACATTTTTTTTTTCCAGCATGTCGAACACACAGGTCACGGTTCCAATGTTTCACAGCTTGCGCTGGGTGCTGTCACTGGAAATTAAAAGAAGATATTCCATTGTCAATTCAAGTTGAACTGGAACTCCAATACAATTAACCATTTCAAACACCATTTCAAACCAGTACACCAAAACACAAACACGCACGCGCGCGCGCATACACACACACACACACACAAGCTAGCAAGCAAGCATGCACACATGAACAGTAACATACATATGCACACACACACTGGAAGACTTCAAAAATGTTCTAACCTATCCATGTGGCATCATTGCCACAAAAGGATCTGTTAAATGAATATCTGCCTCCACTTGAATGTACATCTATACTTATACCCAGTCCCTATTCTGTCCACATCTGGAACGAAATAGAATATGATATACACGCATATACTGACACAAATGTCATGACATATTTATATACACATGCACACACACACACAAGCATGCATATGCAAACACAGACATGCACACACATTCACACCTCGGTACACACACGTACACACCATGACACATTTCCACTGCATTTATACATAGTGGAGTGTTGGCCTAGAGGTATTGCATCCGCCTAGGAAGCGAGAGAATCTGAGCGCCCTGGTTCGAATCACGGCTCAGCCGCCGATATTTTCTCCCCCTCCACTAGACCTTGAGTGGTGGTCTGGACGCTAGTCATTCGGATGAGACAATAAACCGAGGTCCCGTGTGCAGCATGCACTTAGCGCACGTAAAAGAACCCATGGCAACAAAAGGGTTGTTCCTGGCTAAATCCTGTAGAAAAATCCACTTCGATAGGAAAAACAAATACAACTGCATGCAGGAAAAAATACCCAAAAAATTGGTGGCACTGTAGTATAGCGACGCGCTCTCCCTGGGGAGAGCAGCCCGAATTTCACACAGAGAAATCTGTTGTGATCAAAAGAAATACAAATACACATGTACGCAGATGGACACAAAATGCTCTGACATGCATTCAGCCACAAGTACTCACACGAAGAGGCCCACTCAGACACAGGAAAACAAAGGCAGAAGCACAAGTCCGGAATTACTGATCAGTTGATACTTCTTTGTGGGCTGCAACTCCCACGTTCACTTGTATACACGAGTGGGGTTTTACGTGTATGACCACTTTTACCCTGCCATGTAGGCAGCCGTACTCCGTTTTCGGGGGCAGTTGATAAAATGCAACATTACTATAAACGAAAGTTCACAACTGAAGTATGAAAATTGTTTGCTTTCCCACTTTGTCCAGCCGTGCAACTGCTGATGATCCAGACAAACAGTGTTTGCCTGTCACTGACAGGGGAAGATCATGGCCAAGTACGGATGCCCTGTTGCAGATGCAGGAGCGACAATACATGCCGCAGCCCCTGTCTTCAAGAAGGGAGAACGATACAAGGCAGAAAACTGTCGACCAATCTCTCTTACGTGTGTTGCCTGCAAAATGATGGAGCTCATTATCACCAGCCACATCATGACGTCCCTGGAAAGCAATGGTGTCCTCTGCCCAAAACAGCACAGCTTCCGAAGAGGACGATCCTGTGAAACACAGCTGCTCGGCTACATTGACGAAACCACAACTGAGCTGGAAATAAAAAGGGAAACCAAGTAGATACAATTGTCCTCGACTTCTCCAAGGCCTTTGACAAGGTCAGCCACGCCCTGCTCGTATATAAATTACAGCGCTGCGCAATAAGAGGTCAGCTCAACACCTGGATTAAAAGTTTTTCTTGAGGACAGGCAACAAGCAGTTGTGGTGGAGGAAGCCACCCCAGAATATTATTCCAGTCAACTCAGGTGTTCCCCAAGGCTCGGTCCTCAACTCTTCTCTCTCTCTCTCTCTCTCTCTCTCTCTCTCTCTCTCTCTCTCCCTCCCTCCCTCCCTCCCTCCACTGCATCCCCTTCATGAGGGGTCACGGCCTTTATTGAATAATGTTTTAAAGTTCGTCCATTCATCTCTCTCTCTCTCTCTCTCTCTCTCTCTCTCCCTCCCTCCCTCCACTGCATCCTCTTCATGAGTGGTCACGGCCTTTATTGAATAATTTTTTTAAGTTCGTCCATTCATCTCTCTCTCTCTCTCTCTCTCTCTCTCTCTCTCCCTCTCCCTCCACTGCATCCCCTTCATGAGGGGTCACAGCCTTTATTGAATAATTTTTTAAAAGTTCGTCCATTCATCTCTCTCTCTCTCTCTCTCTCTCTCTCTCTCTCTCTCTCTCTCTCTCTTAAACACATGCTCATTGACTGCTGGGATCTGCATGATATTAGACATAGACATTACTGATGTACATGGCAGACACTCTGAAGACTTTGTTTCGAAATGCCCCTCTCGTGGGCGCTAGTGGACTTCTTGATAGAAGTGAACGTTTTCAATCAGATTTGATTGTTTTTAACAATGGGAGATTTCGTGAAAAGATTGAAACGATGATTAGTTTTTATTGTACTGTCGTTGTTGTTGTTTTTTGGTCAGTTGTGGGAGGGGGGCGGGTAGGGGGGGGGGGGGGGGCGTGTTTTTTCCCCTTAGCTTGAAGTAGTTGCTAATGTGGTGATAGCCTTGAGATGGCCTTAGCGGTCGGCTAGGCTCTAAGCACAATGATTTAGTTTGATTTGTTTTGATACTCTCTCTCTCTCTCTCTCTCTCTCTCTCTCACACACACACACACACACACACACACACACACATGCACAACGTGTCCCATAACTGACTAAAAGCACCAACAGTCGACTATGTAAGTAGGATTCGATACAGGGCCGAGAGAAAAAATTTATGCAGCCATTGACTGAACCAACAATGGTATGTCGATCGATCAATCGTTTCCCTTCATCAGCACTGCAGTGACGTCAATGCAAAGGAAGAAGAGAAAGCGGTATTTGCGCAAAGTGGAATTAATTTCAGCTATAGATACCAACTGGTGGAATGAGTTCATAAATACTAAATATTTGGTAGGCCTGCGTCAGTGAGCGACATCAAGTTCGAATAGCAAACCAACCAACAAACAAAAAAATGCTTTGGAAATGGAGCAGTGAGAACTGCATTGTAGTTAAGTTTGTAAATGGAGAAACTGCATTTGCATTGTATCTTAACTCACTCAGTACGGCCAGTCCTCTCTTCTCCTCTACACAGACCCCTCGGATGTCCAGTGGGTGTCTGAATGACCCAACCTTCAGCTTCCGTCGTCAGAATTGTGGTATTCTTTGTCAACATTCACCTCTTCAGTGCAAGAGCCTTCCGCTTGCAATATTTTGATGATGGTAATTGGGGTGAAACGCTGTTAACGTCGTCTCTTTCGCCGTTCGTATGGAGAGAGTTTTGTGCCTGACGGAGCACCCAACTGATGCAAGACAATCCGTTTCATCAGTCACCAAGAACTATGACAGTTCCAGAGACCCACAGGATGTGTGACTCGCATGTTACAAGACCAATGACTACCACCCCTGCAGGAACGACATCAGAATCATCCGCGTTGCTGCCCTGTAGAACCTGCAAAAATGCTGAGCCAGCAAATGATCCTAACCAACAAAAAAAAACCCCCAAAAACAGGGCTTATGACTCAGAAAATACATGATACCGCTAGAATAGAATAGAATAGAATAGAATAGAATATGTCTTTATTACCAAGTGTACCGGGGTCACAAGGAATATTGGGGGGGAGGGGGGGGGGATAGTACATAACACATTAATCGAAAATCATACACAAACACAGACAGCAGAAGGGCTTTGCAAATTCTATTCAGCAAAACAGAACATTTTTTTTATTTATTGATTTTTTAAAATTAACATATACAGAAGAAAAACAAACAAACCAACCAACAAAAAGCAAATAAATGAATTGAAAAAAAAGACACATAGCCGTACAAACAATGAATGCTCCTCAAAGACTGTGGACCCGTTCAAAAGGATCTGTGCCAATAAATAAGTCAATAATTAAGCTGATAAATATTCAATAGCCATGACAAACAATGAATGCTCCTCAAAGACTGTGGACCCGTTCAAAAGGATCTGTACCAATAAATAAGTCAATAATTAAACTGATAAATAAATCTCCTGGGTATACCTGCACAGAATATGCTGGATTTTCAATTAGTGATCATCATTATTTTCACAATAGAATATCATCTTAATATCTAATGAAATAACTGCTTATTCCGAACCCTCCTACAGGATTGCTGTCCATTCTTATGATTATTAATGAGATTCATGTTCAAAGGTACCGGTGTATGGGAACCATTTCCTCTGGAATTCGAGGTTATTCATTTGAAGATAATTCAAACAATAATCCGTTAATATGTGTACAATTTTTACTTAGAATTTATTCTATATATAGTTCTTCCCAAAAGGATCGAGCGTAACGGCAAGTATATAGGTAGTGCTCAATTGCATCTTTCTCATTGTCACAGAAATTGCACCTGTCGCTGTCTGCAATACCCATTTTTCATAATATGCTGTTATTCACAAACATTCTGTAACATTTTTGTTTGAAACCATTTTAACTTTACTTCTCTTATTCTTTTGACTTTTTTAAGTACTACTTCCCAGCCCGTCTGTATATCCAATTTTCGATCCCATTTCACGAACGGTTTTATTACAAATATTTCTATGTCCTCAAGTAAAACGTTGTAATATGTTCTCGATCCTTTTAACACACTGAGTAAAAACTGTACTACTTTTGTAAAAGAATCACTGTTATTGTCAGATATCATTATGTTGGTGTTTTTTGTTGTTGTTTTTTCTTTTCTTTTGTATTCTTTAACTGATTTAAGGCAGTTAATGTGTTCCAAAAAAAATGTGCATTGATCCTGAATTTGTCTAACAATTCTCCGTAAGTTAAGAACTCCCCTTTGCTATTCACCAGATTTTTTACTTGAACAATATTGTTGTGCACCCATGTCTTTTGATTGACAACATTCGGATTAATCTTGAATTTATCATAATGAAATATCGGTTCAGCTAATAATTCATTACCCTTTCTTAAATTGACCTTTTTGCAAAATTTTGTATATGCTGAAAAAAACATCTTTCCAAAATGCGTTGAATTTGCTCTTCTCAAACAGTTCAAGTTCGGACCAAATTTATGGATATCATTTACTTTCGGGGTTTATTGCATAATCTCCATCCACTTTGGGGTCCCTTTAATTATCTTTCTGATCCACGCTACAGAACAGTTTGATAATTCTCTTTTCCCCCAATAAAATTAGCAACATTATGGGGAAAGGTGGAAGAAGAAGTTCAGTTGGGTTGTTTTTTTGTTTTTGTTTTTTCGAATATTGTTTTTGAATTGTGCCTTCCAGATTCGCTTGCACTTTTAATGTTCTCTGTCTAGATCCACCCACGCCCTCCAACATCCGGACATAAGTGATAACTGAGCGCTGTCTTTGTTCCAGCCTCAGACACTTTATCATCTCTTTTGTCTATGTTCCAGCAGAAAAATTGTTGAGTGGGTGAAAGACCAGACAGGGAAGGTAAGCCTGCCTGACCAAGGGAGGTTACTCTCAACAAGAAAACAACCCGATTGGGTCGCATGGTTGGTAATGTGCTGCTACTTTTGAAATATATTTTTGATTTTGTTTAGAGTTAGCGATGACCATGAAAGTTGAATACGTCAATGAATAAAAGCTTACCAAAAATTTAGTTCTCCTGTCGTCAAATAAACGATTCAGTGGTTTTATGACAAGTGAAGATGAAAGTGAATTGTTCATGATTAAGTGATCCGAAGGTTCTAGTTTGTTCCAAATGCTTCTAGATAATAATTGTGTAGGTTGAGTCGAGCCACTATAACTGGAAGCAGTCTTGGCAACGGCAGAAGGCAGCGACTGAGTGAGACGTTTCACTTGTCTTTCATGTCAACGCACATCACCTGGTAGCCTGACCGTCTTCAGAACATCAAAAGGTATACCGTAGAATGAAGCATTGATAGTTGTGATAAAACCTCAGAAGTCATGTTCATAACAAGACGTGGACGTTTAACTCCGCCAGTCACACAGAGGAGTGGAAGGGAAATAACATAAAATCTCATCATTATATTTAGTCAGTGAATGAATGATGATTTATCCATTCCTTTTTTTTTCTTCTCTTTTTTTAATCGTCATATTTCTGATTTATTTTGTCCTTTCTATATTCACTGCAAGGTGATTTACATTAATTTAGACACATGCACACATACACATTTCAACAAAAATCACGAAGTTAGAAAACTGAAGAGATGCAGATCATGCGAAAACGCAATGGTTCTATGTGGAAAGAGTCAAACTATAGTATAATGTTTACTGTTTACAGTGCCTTCATAAGTCTATTCAAGCTGTAAGTAATATGCAAAGGAGTAATAATAACAGTATTATTCAAAGTGCGTTTTTTTTTTTTAAACTTAAAAAAAAAAATTTTTAATTACATTTCCATGGTAAAAAATATTTATTTTATTTTATTTTTTGCTTCAGTGCTGCACTCACTCCAGAGGATCAGAAACAGAGGGCGGTATGGCAGAAGACAACTCAGACGGCCAGGGCCAGAGGCCAGGAGGCAGGCAGCCCAAGGACCTGCAGGGTCTGCTCAAGTTCTGCGTGGAGAACACCAAAGCTGAAGATGCCCCAGAGGCCAACAGAGAAATGTCACCAGAGGTAAAGGAGAGGAATGGTCAAAAGAATGGAAACAAGTCTGTCAGCAGAAACAGTACTGCAGGCCACGACTTGTAAGTTTTAATGTCACATGTACTCGAGCCGAAAGACAAACCTGTCATCAGAAACAGTACTGCAGGCCACTGATTATAAGTTTTAATGTTACATGCATTCAAGACAAAGTTCTGTGAAATCACATATGATGAAATTGTAACTTATCTTACTCTTGACAGGGATGTGGTCAGGAGTTTAAGTTTGAATTGTGGAGTTGTGGCCCAGTGGTAATGTGCATGACCAGGAAGCAAGTGTCCGCAGGTTCCAGTCTCTGAGTCGCACTGTGATTTATACTCCAGGTCCCCTAATCCATTAGCTCTTGAGTAGAGGTCTGCAGACATGCCAGCCATTCCCATTTGGGGGAATTTATTCCCCCACCCTAAGCTGCATTCCCCAATTTTCCACAACCTTGAATTATTCCCCCAAACAAAAAAAAGTCTGCGTATCATTTGAATTGTGACAACACATCGAGTCTCTGTATAGTCAGCCTTTTCCCACCACGTATTTCTGCCAAACTACTTTCTCGCCAACTAATCAGCATTCACATTACCACAGTGTCTGTCAAAAGCTGCCAGTCATGAACAGTGTACGTTGATGCTGAACTCCAGGAATATTGACATTTTAAGAATTAACAGCAAATTAAAGTGCTGGAAATTAAACTAGAATGTATGTTTATTTGGGGGTGACAAATGTGTGTGCTGTAGCTTCAGTACATTTCCCTCAGATATTGAATTTAGTCCCTCTTAGGCAGTTCAGGGGTTGGCAGGTTTGGGGGCTCGACTTTTGGATGAGACAATGAACTGAGGTCCCCGTGTGCAGCATGCACTTAGCACACATAAAAGAACCCATGGCAATAGAAATGATTTCCTCTGGCATAATTACATCTATGATGCATGCTGGAATGGTATGTTTTTAGAACTGAACCTGCCATTTGACAATTTATAATTATACATTGATAGATTTATTGAAGTATTTCTTATTCTGAGATTGTTTCTTGATACACATGTCGTTTAGCTTGGCATGTTTTCCTTTTTGATTATCTGTTGCTCCAACCTTTGTCATGTTTTGTGTGTGATGGCACCGGCTGTGGGCTGAGCTGAGACACTGTGTGGGGTGAGTGAGTGACGAGCTTGTGGGTGCACAGTCGGTTTCCACTGGCATCAACAAAGATGCATGATACTGTAGTCAGAGATGCCGACTGTTACGATTTTGCCGTATTTTGTTATGCTTAATCGCAGTTTGTTCCGACGTAATGCCAATGTCAAAATTGTTCAGACAAGTTCATTTTCGACTACATAGCGTGGTCACATGCTTTCCTGTCGTAACATTACCCAGACGCTGTAGACCTATCGATCTTGAGGCCAGGGCAGTCACTTCTAACCTTGGTTTCGCATGATGATGCTTAGCTGATTGTGTGTGTGTTTACATTGAAACAGCATTTATTGTGTGGGCCGATCAGGTTAATCGTTTGCCCAAACAGGAGAGCATGTGGCTAAATCAAGTTGCGTCTCGGTTAAACAGCATCTGTGCCCAGTGGATTGCTGATGTGGCTCGAAGTGCAAGTGCTCGTACCAGATTCAAAACGTTCCTACCAAATTTCCTGATTGTGCCTACAAATACTTGCCAGGGGGTTGGCATCTCTGTGTAGTGTATGACATTTACCTGTTGTTGTTGCACAGAGAAAAGAGTGGCTGAGCCAGGCACTGGAGGGATCCATGGTACTGTAGTGTATGACGTTTACCCTTGTTGTGGCACAGAGAAAAGAGTGGCTGAGCCAGTTACTGGACAGGACCCCTTAACAAAGATGCATGGTACTATAGAGTATGACGTTTACCCTTGTTGTGACACAGAGAAAAGAGTGGCTGAGCCAGTTACTGGACAGGACCCCTTAACAAAGATGCATGGTACTGTAGTGTATGACATTTACCCTTTTCTTGGCTTTGTTGTCGCACAGAGAAAAGAGTGGCTGAGCCAGGCACTGGACAGGACCCCTGAATAAAGATGCATGGTACTGTAGTGTATGACGACCTTTTGTTGTTGTCGCACAGAGAAAAGAGTGGCTGGGCCAGTTACTGGACAGGACCCCTGAACAAAGATGCATGGTGCTGTAGTGTATGACAACCTTTTGTTGTTGTGGCACAGAGAAAAGAGTGGCTGAGCCAGTTACTGGACAGGATCCCTGAACAAAGATGCATGGTGCTGTAGTGTATGACAACCTTTTGTTGTTGTGGCACAGAGAAAAGAGTGGCTGAGCCAGGCACTGGACAGGACCCCTGAACAAAGATGCATGGTGCTGTAGTGTATGACGACCTTTTGTTGTTGTCGCACAGAGAAAAGAGTGGCTGAGCCAGTTACTGGACAGGACCCCTTAACAAAGATGCATGGTGCTGTAGTGTATGAAGACCTTTTGTTGTTGTCACACAGAGAAAAGAGTGGCTGGGCCAGTTATGGACAGGACCCCTGAATAAAGATGCATGGTACTGTAGTGTATGAAGCCCTTTTGTTGTTGTCGCACAGAGAAAAGAGTGGCTGAGCCAGTTACTGGACAGGACCCCTGAATAAAGATGCATGGTACTGTAGTGTATGAAGACCTTTTGTTGTTGTCGCACAGAGAAAAGAGTGGCTGGGCCAGTTACTGGACAGGACCCCTGAACAAAGATGCATGGTGCTGTAGTGTATGACAACCTTTTGTTGTTGTGGCACAGAGAAAAGAGTGGCTGAGCCAGGCACTGGACAGGACCCCTGAACAAAGATGCATGGTACTGTAGTGTATGATCACACATAGAAAAGAGTGGCTGAGCCAGGCACTGGACATGATGCAGAGGGACCCATGAACAAAAGATTCATGGTACTGTAGTGTATGGCCTGTAGAGTGATGGCCTAGAGGTAGCGCGTCCACCTAGGAAGCGAGAGAATGTGAGCGCACTGGTTCGAATCTCGGCAAAGTCGCCAATATTTTCTCCCCCTCCACTAGACCTTGAGTGGTGGTCAGGACGCTAGTCATTCAGATGAGACAATAAACCAAGGTCCCGTAGTGCATGTAAAAGAACCCACAGCAACAAAAGGGTTATCCCTTGCAAAATTCTGTAGAAAAATCCACTTCGATAGGAAAACATAAAAAAGGACTGCAGGCAGGAAAGAAAAAGAAGATAAAATAGAAAGGGTTGCGCTCTCGGTGTAGCGACGCGCTCTCCCTGGGGAGAGCAGCCCGAATTTCACACAGAGAAATTTGTTGTGACAAAATAAGACCGATACAGTACAATAATACAATACAATGACGTTTACCTTTTGTTGTTGCTGTGGCACAGAGAAAAGAGTGGCTGAGCCAGGCCCTGGACGGGATGCGGAGGGACCCGGTGCAGGAGGTGAAGGAGCACATCAGGGCGGTGGGCGTGTACCTGGGCAGCCAGAGCCCCTCAGACCAGGCTCGCTCCGATGCCCTCCACAGCCTGGAGGAGCTCTTCGACTGGTGTGAATCTCTGGACATGGCCATGGGTAAGACAGTGGGGGGCGGGCATGGGGGGTATGGTGCTTGGATTGTCTCAAAAGCAAACTCTTTTATTTTTATTTTTTTTATTTTTATTTTTTTTTCCAGTTTTTAGAATGTGGACTTTAAAGAAAACGTAAAACAAAAAAAAAAAAAAAAAAAAAAAAAAGCACATGAAAAAAGTCTGAACAACATCAACAAAATCAGTTTTAATTACACATACTTAACCGTGATTTTAACGTAATTTTAGATAGAAAATTTCCTTTACAAAATCTCCAAAAACGGAGTATGGCTGCCTACATTGCAGTGTAAAAACGGTGATACACGTAAAAGCCCACTCGTGTACATATGAGTGAACGTGGGAGTTGCAACCAACTAGCAAAGAAGAAGTTTACAAGAAATTACAATCTGTCTGTGGTACATACATTAACATTATGTGGGTCCCGTAGTACATATTATGTTATTTATTCTAAATTTTTTTTTAATGTGTATGCCTCTGTATGTGGGTGTGGGTGTGCATATGTGTGTGTGTATGTATGTATGTTTGTGTTTGTACACATGTGTATGTATGCATTGTGTTTATGTGTGTGTAGCTAGAAACAATTTGGTGTGTATATATAACATTGACGTCATGTAAAGTATGATGTTATGTGTTTTGTAAGGCACCTGGAACAGTTTTCTGGATAGAGTGGATATAGTGCTTTATAAGTATCCATTATTATGATTATGATCATATTATGATTATTGTCATTGTCATCATCGTCATCATTACAGATTTACAAATATTATTGTTGTTGTTGTTGTTGTTCTGGATAGAGTGGATATAGTGCTTTTTTAGTATCCATTATTATGATTATGATGATGATGATGATGATTATTGTCATTGTCATCATCATCATCATCTTCATTATAGATTTACAAATGTTGTTGTTGTTGTTGTTGTTCTGGATAGAGTGGATATAGTGCTTCATAAGTATCCATTATTATCATGATAATGATGATGATTATTGTCATTGTCATCATCATCATCATTATAGATTTACAAATTCCACTCTTTCACACCCACCTCATCCACTCACCCACCTTCACCAGATGTTGTGAAGAATGGTGGCTTGTCCATCATGCTAGGAAATGTCTTTTTACGTCAGCAAACTCATAACACACATAAACATATGGCCATTACACCACATCATCCTGCTGATGACTTGAAAAAAAAAAAAAAAAAGTCTTTTCGTATCAGTTAACTCACAACACACACAGTTAAAGGATGTTATACCACCAGAAGTTTGGAGGTGTGTTTATCCGGCATGAAATGTGTTAAAGTAAAATTTAAGATATAATTTGATTCAGCATTAGCATCATCATTATCATAACCATCATCATCCAAGACATTCCGCACGGTAAACAAATCATTCCTGTTTTTTTCCTGTCGACCCCACCCACCATCACCACCACCAACCAGACTTGTTTTTTACACACACTCACACACACACACACATGTTAAACACACACACACACACACACACACACACACACACACACACACACACACCACACAACACACACACAAAGAACAAAGTAGAAGCCTCGAGACAGTTTCAAAGTTTATGATTTCATATCGCTTTGAAACAACTTTATAATCTTCTGAGAGCTTTTCTGGTAATTTCCTATGAAATATTTACGTTATTTTTGTATAGTCCTCTGTCAGCTTTCTGGTCATCTCCCATGAAATATTTACATGGGTTTTTTTTTGGGGGGGGGGGTTTGACTCACTTGTGTGAACAAAGTGAGTCTATGTTTTAACCCGGTGTTCGGTTGTCTGTGTGTGTGTGTGTGTGTGTCCGTGTGTCTGTGTGTCCGTGGTAAACTTTAACATTGACATTTTCTCTGCAAATACTTTGGCAGTTGACACCAAATTAGGCATAAAAATAGGAAAAATTCAGTTCTTTCCAGTCATCTTGTTTAAAACAATATTGCACCTCTGGGATGGGCACAAAAAAAAAAAAAAATAATGAAGCCTAATTATATGCAAACTGCATTTACTGTTATATTTATATTTTTTGTATTCTCTGAATTTGGCACTTTGACCTCTTATTCTGACACAACAACAAGAGGAGTCATTATTATCATTTTTTGTTAAAACAGGAACTTCTTTTGCTAAGCATGGAATTTTTATTTATTTTGCAAACGTTTTGGCGCAGATAGTAAAAAAGGGAAATTACTCTGTAATTAATGCTAGGGGACTTAATTTATCACAAGTGAGTCTTGAAGGCCTTGCCTCTCTTGTTGTATTTTTTTCTGCAGATTTTGTGAAGATTGGAGGCATGTCGATCCTGCATGAGCTGCTGACACACAGCGACCCGGAGGTCCGGCGGCCAGGGTTCCAGCTGGTGGGGGCCCTGGTGCAGAACCACAGGGAGTGCCAGGAGGCGGCGGTGAGGGGGGAGGTGCTGCCCACCATGCTGAGGGTGCTGCACACGGAGCAGGACCCCGAAGTGCAGTGCACCGCCCTGCAGGCCATCTCCTGTAAGTTTCTGTGTGTGTGTGTGTGTGTGTGTTTGTTTTGTGTGTGTGTTTGTTGTGTGTGTTTGTTGTGTGTGTGTGTTTGTTGTGTGTGTGTGTTGTATGTGTGTGTGTGTGTGTGTGTGTGTGTTTGTTTGTGTGTGTGTGTGTGTGTTTGTTGTGTGTGTGTGTGTTTGTGTTGTGTGTGTGTTTGTTGTGTGTGTGTGTATGTGCGTGTGTTAAACTCACTTAGTACTGTCTTCTTCTTCTTTTTGCTGGGTATGTTCTTGTTTCCATAAACTGCTGATATCTTGTTTCCATAAAACGCTGACATGGATTGCAGGATCGTTAATGTGTTTATTTGATTTTTTTGTGTGCGTTTACACAAGAAGGGGGTTCAGGCACGAGCAGGTCTGCACTTATGTTGACCTGGGAGGTCGGAAAAATCTCCGCCTTTTACCCACCAGGCACCGTTACCAAGATTAAAACTCGGGAACCTCAGATTGAACAACCAACGCTTGAACCACTCAGCTATTTTGACGGTCACTTAGTACTGCCAGTTAGCTCCCCTGACTTTCCGCACAGATGACCCATTTTATATGTGTAAGAAATGTCTTCTTCTTCATTCGTGGGCTGCAACTGCTATGTTCACTCATATGTACACGAGTGGGGTTTTACGTGTATGTCTGTTTCTACCCAGCCATGTAGGCAGCCATACTCAGTTTTTTGGGGGTGTGCATGCTGGGTATGTTCTTGTTTCAATAACCCACCAAACGCTGACATGGATTATAGGATCGTTAACATGCGTATTTGATCTTCTTCATGCGTATACGCAAGAAGGGTGTTCAGGCATGAGCAGGTCTGCACTTATGTTGATGTGGGAGGTTGGAAAAATCGCCGCCTTTTACCCACCAGGCTCTGTTACCGAGATTAAAACCCGGGACCCACAGATTGAACAACCAATGCTTGAACCACTCGGCCCTTGTGCCCATCACTTAATACTGCCAGTTAGCTTCCCTGACCTTCCCCACAGATGACGACCCATTTGTGTGGGTAAGAAATATATATATTTATTTGACTCACTTAGTACTGCCCAACGACCCATTTGTATGGGTAAGAAATATATATATTTATTTGACTCACTTAGTACTGCCCGTTAGCTCCCCTGACGTTTTCCCCACAGACGACCCATTTGTAGGGGTAAAAAATAAAATCGCCAAAAAACAAATGTTAGAACTTATTAACTGAAAACCTCCAGACTGATCAGTAACGAGTTAGTAGGGGACAAAATATAAAACTTCCTCCCTTCCTATGCTATCATACAGTAACTGAGTAAGATGATGAAAGTATCCATATTTCTGTTCAAAATTTGCACACACTGATGACTTGTAAGAGAATCCAAGAAAGCACACAGAGTTTGAAACAGATTAGATTCAGAACGTAACATAGCCATGATAGGGCCCCATCATCTAATCCTGTTGGCTGGGAAGAAACTGGGTCAGGCGCCATTGTCAACACTCACTGTTAACATGAGCCAGTCACGGCAAAAACAACTCTCCTGCTTGCAAGCACAACTATACTCTCTGCATTTATTGGTTGCAGTGGGGGAGTGGAAAGGTCAGTTAAGATATTCTTTGCTCATAACGTCATTATGGATATTAGGCACCACTCTTTCTTCTTCTTCTGCGTTCACTCGTATGCACACGAGTGGGCTTTTACGTGTATGACCGTTTTTACCCCGCCATGTAGGCAGCCATACTCCGTTTTCGGGGGTGTGCATGCTGGGTATGTTCTTGTTTCCATAACCCACTGAACGCTGACATGGATTACAGGATCTTTAACGTGCGTATTTGATCTTCTGCTTGCATATACACACGAAGGGGGTTCAGGCACTGGCAGGTCTGGACATATGTTGACCTGGGAGATTGTAAAATTCTCCACCCTTTACCCACCAGGCGCCATCACCGCGATTCGAACCTGGGACCCTCAGACTGACAGTCCAACGCTTTAACCACTCGGCTATTGTGCCCGTCGGTGCCACTCCAAAAATTCAAAACTATCTAAAGCCCCGGTCGGGCTCCTTCATCTGAAACAGTTGTTAACGGTGGCACCTCGATCGGGGCCCCTCCTCCGGAGTGACTTAATCAAACATACTGTACTGTGACCCACTGGTGCAGACTCTGGCAGGGGTCTGGATTCCAGCCCTGTCCAAACTACTAGTCCCATCATGGTGGGTGCTGTGGCCAAACAGCCAGAGCGCTGGTTTCTGGCCCAAGTTTCCTGAGTTCGATCTCCTGTTCGGTGTACCTGGTTGGGTGAAGGTTGGAGGAGATTTTTTCCAGTCTCTCAGGTCAACATCATTATTTGCAGACCTGATAGTGCCTGAAGTCCCTTCGTGTGTATACACGTACAGAGGATAAAATACGCATGTTAAAGATCCCATGATCCATGTCAGTGGGTTATGGAGACACGAAAATACCCAGCATGCATCAACCACAACAGAGTCATCCGCAAGTCGATGCTGGTCGAGTAACGGAAAGAAGAAGAGAAGAAATCGAAATTGTGGTGCATTTATGAAAATGATATTTGATTTTTAAATGAACGATGATCTTTGTAGTTGCATTTCTTGTGAAGAGAGAGACAGAGAGAGAGGGGATGAGAGAGAGTGTATGTGTGCGTGTGTGTGCGCGTGGTGTGTGTGTGTGGGGGGGGGGGGGGGTAGATGTGCAATGCAGTTTGGCTGACTGAAATGGAGAGGCACGTAAACTTCTGTAATCTGTATATTTGTATATAGCTATTTCCATTTGGTGCCATTTAATTTATCTTTTTATTTTCTATTCATTTTATTCATTTTATTTGTTTGTTGTTTTCTTCTTATGTTGGACATGTGCTGCTCCCAAAAAGAAAATCTCTGTACCAAAGTATAGACAATAAAGTTTGTGTATTGTGTATTGTAATAGGCTCCCTTGGTAAGTTGCCTCCTTTGTGTTAACGGAAACGGCGTCCTCTTTTCCGTAAGCCATCTTGGTTTTCCTGACCAGCCCCACATTTGTGGCTAAGTGTTTTTTTTAGTTTTTCTTCTTTTCTGTCCTTTCATTGACTCCAGGTCTTTGCATGTAACCATGTTTTCAAACAGGATACAAGACTTGTGTCGATCGTTTGGGTGATCGGGCCAAAAGTAAGCCAGATTGAACTTGATCGGAGCACATGCAGTCCCCATATATATATATATATATATATATATATATATATATATATATATATATATATATATACACACATATGTATGTATGTATGGAGAGAGAGAGAAAGAGAGAAAACAAGAAAAAAGAAAAAGAAAAAAAACCACATTAATCTATCGTGTAGATTATTTCAAATTTTCGGAAGTTTATCGTTCTTTCTTCAAGGGATCGATTTGTTTACATGTTAACAGGGCCATGTAAAACTAGTCTGACGTAGCTATTGTGAATCAAGCGCATCATGAAGTAATGCTGTGATGCTGATTCACCGCTGGATGGCTTGACACAGAGCTGTGCCCACTTTCTCAAAGATATATGGATACATACATTTATGTATATTCTTTTTTTTCTTTTTTTTCAATGTATATGACTTCTGTTAAGTCAGTAAGTGTATTCAATGCAACGATCAACAACAACTATGACATATGATGAGGCAAGTGTATATGTGTGTATGTATCTGTGTTTATTACTATTTTGGGTGGTCCTAATTTCACTGTGAATTGTATTTTCCATCATCTACAGAAATGTGTTTTCATGTGAATGAATTAGAAGAATGAAAATAATGATGATGATGATACGTATGATAGTCATTCGTGTCCGACCATGACCATCAGAACAGCAGAGGAGGCAACTGCTGTCCCAACCATCTGGGCTAGAATTTGATTGTAGTGGAGAGTGTTTTGCCCAAGTTACATCCCCACTCTCCCGGCCAAGAGGGTTTTAGGATAGTCGGCTTTGGATGATGATAATGATGATGATAATGAAATAAAATTAAAAATGGCTGTGCTGTGTGACAGGCCTGGTGCGAGACAGCAGCGTGGAAGAGGCCCGGGAGCAGTTCCTTAGCCACCAGGGGTTTGAGGTGCTGCGCAAGGTGCTGCAGTCCCCAGGGCCGTTCAAACGGGTGGTGAAAATCGCCTTCTTCCTGGACGTCCTGTGTCGGAAACACCCCCAGTACAAAGGTGTGAGAGGACAGGGTTGGTTGATGATGGTTGCAACAGTTAAAAGTGTTGCCTGGTGTGCAAATGATGGAGATTTTTGTCCAATCTCCCAGGTCAGCAGATGTGCAGACCGGCTAGTGCCTGAACCCCCTTTGTGTGTGTGTTCGCATGCAGAAAATCAAATACGCATGTTAAACATCCGGTATTCTTTCAGCAATTTTGAGTTATGGTAACAGGAATATGCCTGGCAAGCACCACGCCTGCCCAACCCCCTTCCCCCTGAAAATGGAATATGACTGCCTACATGGTGAGGGTAAAAACAGTCATGCATGTGAAAGTCCACTTGTGCTCGGTTTGAGTGAACATGGGTGTTGCAGCACATGAAGGTAGAAGAGGAAGGGTTTGGTGATGAGATTTACAGATCTGTGAGTCAGCAGAAGTTCCCTGGTATGCAGCCAGGGACACTTCAGTCACAGAGAGATTTCAGTAGTGTTTCCTGTGTTACATGTCTTCGAAGTGTGGTGGCGATTGAGGGCCACCCGTTGCACGTTTGCTGAAAGCGGCATTTTGATAGTGGAGTGGTGTCCTTGTGGTTACATGCTTGCCTAGGAAGTAAAGGAATCTTGTGTGTACAGGATTGAATCCTTCCTTTGCTGGAATTTTCTGCCCCTCCACTAGACCTTTGAGTGGTGGTCTGAATGGCAGTCGTTCGGATGAGACAGTGAATTTAGGTCTGGTGTGTGGCATGCACTTGGTACACATCAAAAAGAACCTGCAGCAACAAGAAAGTTATCCCAGGGCAAAATTTGTTATAGATATCAACTCTGGTATACTTATATAAGTGTGCATGTGCATGACTGAAGCCTGACACAGGAAACGAAATGATGAGCGCCTAAAAGGCAGGTGTCACGCAGCCAACACTTTTGCAAATGACTCTGTGTTTGTACAGCGATTAGATCTTGGTCTCTGACGGAAATTAGACGCTAAAAAGTACCAGTAATAATCCCACTCCACTTCGTGCTTGAGGTGAGTCCTAGATCCTGTCAAGATCTTTGGTGTTGGCAGAGTCATGGGGTACTGTTGTTGGAGGGATGCGGTGGTCGACTCCACTCTGGAGGGGGTGTTTACTCAGTCTGGCTCCACAACTAAATAATTATTGTCGTCAGTAGGTGGCTTAGAAGGTGGTGTCCTAGGTACATTTAAACAGAACAGGCGTTACTGAACGCCACCAGACTCTGCAGCAGTGCAGGGTCTCCTCTGGTGTGTGGCCTCCTGGCGACCTCACATCAATGGTTCCCTGTAGACTGCCAGCGCTGGGACTGCGACAGATGAACCGAGGTGTGGCTGTGTATAAAACACTCAAAATGAGCGGCGTGGGAGTTGATGGGACAGCGATAAAAAAACAAAAAACAAAACAGGGTGTAGCTGTGTGTATGGGGTTACGGGAAGTGGGAGTAATGCCACTGAAATGGTGCAGATGATGGGGCAGCAGCAAAAAAAAAGAAAAACAAAAAGGACTGATGATGATAATGATAACATGGTGATGGGCGCAATAGCCAAGTGGTTAAAGCTGAGGGTCCCGGGTTTGAATCTCGATACCCTGGTGGGTAAAGGGTGAGGATTTTTCCATTCTCTCGGGTCAGTGTATCTGTAGACCTGCTTGTGCCTGAACCCTTCATGTGTGTACGCACGCAGAAGATCAGATACGCATGTTATAGAACAAACCCAGCATTCACACCCAGGAAAACTGAATATGGCTGCCTACATGGTGGGGTAAATAAACTTAAAACGATCATACGCTTAAAATGTTACATGTCAGTCCGAGTGTGTATGTGTGCGTACCTGAAATCTCATTGAATGACAAATGAAACGAATTATGAGCGCCCAATGGCAGCCGTCAGTCTGCTCTACCCGGGTAGGCAGCCAGTTTTGCAAATGACCCAGTGTTTGTCAAGCGCTTTGAGCTTGGTCTCGGACCGAGGATAGGTGCTATATACGTATCCACATCATCCATTACCATATTTGTATTACTCTTTTTGCCACAACAGATTTCTCTGTGTGAAATTCGGGCTGGTCTCCCCAGCGCCACCCTTTTTTAAAAAATTTAAAAAAATTGACCTGCCTGCAGTTATATTTGTTTTCCTATCAAAGTGGATTTTTCTACAGAATTTTGCCAGGAACAACCCATTTGTTGCCGTGGGTTCTTTTACGTGCATTAAATGCATGCTGCACGCAGGACCACGGTTTATCGTCTCATCCGAATCACTAGTGTCCAGACCACCTCTCAGGGTCGAGTGGAGGGGGAGAAAATACTGGTGACTATCGGTGTGATTGGAACCAGTGCGCTCAGATCCTCTTGCTTCCAAGGCGGAGGCGTTTCCTCTTGGCCAGCAGTCCACATGGTGTGTGTATGTGTGTGCTGTTGCAGACATGGTGTGTGAGTCGGGGATGGTGGAACTCCTGGCCCAGGAGGTGTCACAAGGGGAGCACCAGCAGTCCCACGAGCACCTCATGTCGGCGCTGCTCCGGCTGGCCACGGACCACCCCCCCACACAGCAACTCCTGGCCCGACCCCACCTCCACATGACCTCCGTCCTCCGCGACAGGGTCACGCTGCTGACTGGCAGGGAGGAGAATGAGGTGGGTGGTTGTGGTGGTCATGGTGGTGATAGTGGTGGTCATGGTGGTGGTTGTGATGGTGGTGGTGGTAGTGGTAGTGATGGTGGTGGTGGTCATGGTGGTGGTGGTGGTGGTCATGGTGGTGGTTGTGATGGTGGTGGTGAAGGTTTGGGATGTTTCGTTGAAACTGTGTGTCTGTGTCTGTGTGTGCGTGTCTGTGTCTCTGTGTGTGTGTCTGTGTCTCTGTGTGTGTGGTGTGGGATGGGTTGGGTGAAGTGGGAGGTGGTTTTGTGTGGGTGGATGGGTTTAGGTATGGTAGGGAGAGGGTGTGGGGAGGGGCTGGTGTGTGTGTGTGTGTGTGTGTGTGTGTGTGTGTGCGCGCAAGATTTAACACAGACTAAAAGGGCTGAAATTTAGTGCAGTGATTTCACTCAGCAACATTTCTTCATAAGCACAGACCTTGTGAAAGATAAATAAGGCACTTGTTTCTGTTCAGAACTGCAATCGGCGAAATAAAAATAACAGAATATTTCGCAACAGAACACACCCACTAGTGTATAATTATGATTAGGTTCTGACCAAAAAAATCTTTTTCACTCAACAGGCGATTCCAGATTTGACAGATTCAGTAAGAAAGAAGATTCATTCAGTAAGAAGCAAACTTGAGTAGGAGGTGGAATTTTGTTTAAGTGTCCCGTCACACATCCTGGTGATTGTAGACATTTTGTTGGAGTATTGAATTTTACATCTGAATGTTATCGTTTCGGACCTTGGGATGTGTAGGACAGGTGGGGTGCTTTGCCCCCTGTGTCACACATGTGCTGCTGACATTATGACAGTTTACCACTGGCGCTTTTCAAACCGTTGTACCAACTTGGTTGGTGTTTGTCAGCCAAGCGCACACTGCATCATCGCCTCGTGTTGGCGACATCCTCCGGACACAACTAAACCAGTGGATCTTGGTGTCAACACAGCGTAGGGCCAAACAACCAAGGCGCACGGTTCACTTCGTGCTGCAGCTGACAGTTAATGCCTGCGTGTGCACAGGGGAGCTTAGTAGGGAAACCCCTTTCTTAACTCACGTAGTACTGCCAGTTGGCTCCCCTGACTTTCCCCCACAGATGACCCATTTGTAGTGGTAAGAAATGAAATGGCCAAAAAGCAAATGTTAGAATTTATGAACTGAAAACTTCCAAACTGATCAGTAATATAATGAATAAAACTTCCTCCCTTCTTATACTATCAGTGAGATGATGAAAGTATCCATATTTTTTGGTTCGAAATTTGCATACACTGATGACTTGTAAACGAATCCAGGAAAGCACAGAGAGTTCGAAACAGATTAAATTCAGAACGTTATTTTGCCATGATAGGGACCTTTTGTCAGAGTCTGTTGTCTGCGTTGTGACTGAGACCAAACTGGGTTAGATGCCATAGTTGACATGCACTGTTCACATGAACCACTCACCGCAGAAATAACTCTTCTGCTCACGAGCAGAGCAACACACACTGCATTTATTGGTCGCAGTGGAGAGAGGAAAGGTCAGTGAAGATATTGTTAGCTCATAACATCATTATGGAAATTAGGTGCCAGTCCAAAAGACTATCTAAGGCCCTGATTGGGGCCCTTCATTCGGAGTGAGTTAGATAAAGTAGGCATTGTCGAAAACTGTCTGTGAAAAGTCCAGTCATTCCTGTCAGACCTTCACCGCCTGGCCCATGAATGCTGACTTTGAGGCAGCAGAAGTGTTGATGTTTAAAGTCTGGATGGTTTGCTTTATACCCCATGTTCGCAAGTGAGTCCTCATGAATTGGACCCCTGAATATTGTTGGTGGCTGGGACTTATCAGGGTGAACCAGGGACTCCGTGTGTGTGTGTGCGTGTGTGTGTGTGTGTGTGTGTGTGTGCGTGCGTGTGTGTTAAGTGTTGAGTTATTCAGATACTGTGTGTTGAGAAGTTGAACTGAGTTCAGAAAGGGAGGAAGGTGGGAAGACGGTTAAGATGCTCATTTGCCAATAGAAAGTCTTTGAGGGTGTGGGTTCGATTCCTACTCACACCTTTTCTTCCAAGTTTGACTGGAAAAATCAAAGTGAGTGTCTAGTCATTTGGATGAGACGATAAACCGAGGTCCCATGTGCAGCATGCGCTTGGCACACTGAAAAAGAACCCATGGCAACAAGAGTGTTGTCCTCTGGCAAAATTATAGAGAAGAAGAAATCCACTCTGATAGGTACACAACTGTATGTGCATGCACACAAGGTCTGACTAAGCGTGTTGAGTTCTGCTGCTGGTCAGGTATCTGCCTGGCAGATGTGGTGTAGTGTAGACATGGGATTTGTCAGAATACAGTGACACCTCATTGAGAAACTGAAACTGAAATAAGTTCAGCAGTATACTGCCACACACATCGCTGAACGTGGTGCAAGGTGGAAAAAAAATTTAGTTTGAATTTTTTTTTTCCAGACCAATTAAAAATAGACACGTGTTAACAATTTATACAGCGGTCTGTTGTATTTGTGAAAAAAGTATGTTTCTGTTGAGGAAGGTTTTCTTTTTTTTTCACAAACTACGAAATGAATATATGACAACAATTTATGCGGCGTTCTGTTGGATCTATGATTGATTATATTCTGTAGAAACCATATTGTGCATGAACTAAGAGCTTTCAATGAAATGCTCTTATTTCCCTTGGGTTTTCCCTGTGCTGTTTTCAGTTTTCCCATAAAAAAAACATGGTCTTCACATTATTTAGAGCAGAATCTTTTCAAGTTGCTTTGGTTTTTGCCCAAGTTGTTTTCATTGTTTGTTTTTTTCTTTTTTTCCAGGAGGAAAGAGCATACGCTGAAAAGTTGCTTCAGATTATCCAGTCTTCTTCTTCTCTTGACGGTTGCATGGATCTACAGTGAGAAATGCTTGAGCAGCTGTTCTTGTGTTTTATTTTGTTGGAGGTTAAGAATGCAGACTTCATAGCGTTTGTCTTTTGCAATTTGCAAAGCATTCTGTGTCAGTGAGTGCAGGTAGATGTATGTTATGGTCATTATGTTAGAAGGGCCTGTGTGGATTTATTCCAGATTGTGTGTGTGTGTGTGTGTGTGGTGCTTTGTGTGGGTGTGCAAACATTGGTGTGTGTGCATACATGCAAGTGTGTGTGTATCACTGTGTGTGAGAGTGTGTGTGTGTGTGTGTGCGTGCATGAATAAATGAGGTGAATTGGGTTTGTATGTGTTCAGAATTTTTTATTTCAAATGATTTAAAATTTTAACATATTTCGAATATTATTTTACTCTACACTTTCTCATTCGCATTTCTTCATCCATTTTGTGTGCACTTTGGGTGTTTTATTCATGTAGATTTATAACCATGAAACACTGGTTTATGTAATGTGAGAAGAGAAAATAATTCTGTTTCTAGTACCACTTCAATCACTGTGGACTGAAGCCCACATTGAAAGCGTAGATTGAAGAAAAGTGAAAATCTCTGACAACATATTGAGTTGTTAGCTAGCCGGATGTTGTGCAGGGGTGAGAGCAAGTGGAAGACCCAGAAAAAAAAAAAAAGCTGGTGCATTTTCTTCTCCGTTCATAGCCTGTTATTCCCTTGTTCACTTGTATACACGAGTGGGCTTTTACGTGTATGACAGTTTTTGCCCCTGCCTTATAGACAGTCTTGTTCCTTTGCTTGCCCACAAGCCACACTTGTTTCCACAACTCACTGAACACTGACATGGATTACAGGATCTCTAACATGTATATTTGATCTTCTGCATGAGTATACACACAAATGGGGTTCAAGGTCTGCACATCTGTTGACCCGGGAGGTTCGAAAAATCTCCACCTTTTACCTACCAGGTGCTGTGACCGGGACTCGAACCGAGGACTCTCTGATTGAAAGCCCAATGTTGAAACCACCTGGCTGTTGCGCCTTTCAGGACTTTAGCTTTATCGGCTTGAATTTTTCTTTTCTTTGTTTTTCTTTTCTTTTTGTTCCATGCCTGTTTGTGAAATATGTAGTGACAAAAAAACTTGAGAGAAGCGAGGCTCAGATGTAACGTCGTTGATTAAAAACATTCTTAATAACAAGCAGTTTGCTTAAGAAAGGTCATGTGTGTACATAACGTATGTTTGAAAAACGATAATTTTCTTTTCTTTTCTTTTTTATTCCCTGTATTAACTCATTCACACACTATCTATCAGTTCTTGTTGGCACACATGTGACAAACCCAGCCTTTCTGTGGAATGGACTTTTTATTTTTTATTAAGTGGCCAAAAAAAATATCTTGCACTTTTTTTTCTTCCTTCCTGCAGGGGAAAGTGTTTTATTCAAATCATGAAACGCCAAATACAACGCGGACTGAAAATACACACAGTATGTTCCACAAGCATTAGTGTTCAAAAATGTATGTAAAAATGTGTGTTGGAAAAATTAGCTATACATATTTATGGCAGAGTACAACGAGCAGATAAGCAAATGTCAAACAGTATAAAAAAAATATAACTTTCCTGTACACACCAGTCGACTGCATTTTTATCATGATAATGTATTCCCAAACCCAACCCACCCCAAAACTTGAAAAAACCATCAACTCTACCCAACAACAAATTGTTTAGAAATGCAGTTTATCAGGCATAACAGGAAGGGTGATACTGGTCAACAACCTTGCCCTCATGAAGCATAAAGAATACGAAATCTTTGCGTAACAGCGAAGTGCTGCAGCATTTGTGGCCTTTTCAGTGTGGATGGAGGAAATTTCTCTTCTTTTTTTTCTCTCCTGCCTGTAAACTTCAAACCTTTTTCCAGGAATGCTACAGTCAGTTTCTGATGTGAATGCATTTCCTTGACTGCAACAATCCAGTGAGTCATTTTGTTTAGGGATGTGTGGGCACAAAGAGGAGTGCTTTTCTTGTTTCATACCCAAAATACAAGCACCAGAGGAAACATTTTAACCCATTCAATCCTTGGGAGTTTACAGCCTCGGCAGGATCCCCTGCGCTATTCGTGCAGAAAAAAACACGAAGAAAATATACTGAAATCAACCAGGTTTTCCTACAAAACTGACACAGGAACCCAGCCAGAAATACTGTAGAAGTTAGTTCCCTTCATTTGCGGTTTGTGCATATATAGGACTGTGTACATAATTTAAATGAAATGGATTTTGACGCCATGGCATTGCTCAGATGCAGGGCTCAATGGATTAAACACCAGCTGTGGTGGCACAGCAGACTGATGGTTGGGAGGACGTGTGTTCAAGTCTAATCCTGGCCTTTTTGGGGGTTGTTTTTTTTGCCCAAGGCTGACTCCTACCCATAGCCCAGCATGAGTTGGACTCAATGGAAAGACAGGCCACACAGTCGAGGGTCATCCGTTTCACAGAGCCGAGTCTGTGGGTGTGCTCAGATTTACTGACCAACGCTGCAGGTGTATCTATCTGTTGGCATGGTCGATGCCGGGATGGTGTTGCTAAGAGTACAGCCTCAACAAGTCATCCCAAACCTAAATGGACCCCCATAGCAGCTTCTTCATCACCCCCCGTCATCACTGAAGTATAGAGAACAAAATATCCCAACTTCTGGGGTAGGAAAAAAAAAAGATGATTTCAACCTGGGGGTGATTGGGAAGGAGGGGGTGGGGGGGGGGGGGGGGTAGCACACTTCCATTGCAACATGTGATAGCTCTTTTTCCATACTAGTTACACAGCAGGCACTTTTCCCCTCTATGTTCCTGTCTTGCCACCAGGCTTTCAGGTCATCATTGCACTTTCCTCCTTCACACACCAGGCACTAAAACAGGTGTAGACGTGAAACTATCTAGGCACATAGGTACATGACATAGACAAATCCTGAAAATTACACGAGTTAGTGATATCTGGCAAAAGCAAAATTATATCTGGTATTCTGTGTACAAAATTGTGATGTGTATACCAATTTGTATATGGAATAGAACACGAAGATAAATAAAAACAGAGAACATCAAGATACCACACACAGATTTAAAATGGGGGAAAAACATGTACTAACAGTAGCAATAACAACACATACCATATGAACTGAAAGAGGATTGATTTATAAATTGACCCCACCCCCAAAAATTCCAATTTTTATGTCACATTCCTTTGCAGGAGATAAAAAACAAAACAAAACAAAAACAAGACCTCAAATTACTCAATACTAAAAATCTATTAAAAAAAAAAAAAAAGAAGTCCACAATGGCAACACTCCATCAATTATTCCAGTTGAACCAATGTACACGGTATACAATGGCCCTGCTCCAAAAACCAATCACATGCCAACAACAGATAACAATTGCACACTTCTGCAGTTTGACATGGGACCATATCAGCAATGCCCAACTGTGTAAAAAAAAAAAAAAAAAAAAAAAAATTCAATCCCATTAAACACAAAATTGTCAAACACACACACACACACAACAACAACTGCAAAACAACACAATTCATGATTTTTTTGCCTTTACCATTAAGCTCCTTAGGCAATGCAGACAAGTCTGTGCTGAGGATGTCAATTCTTTTGCTGAATTTGTCATACCCAGATTATGAACATATCGTTAAAAAGGATAACAAATACTATGAAGCCACACAATCAAAATACATTAAAATGGCCATATATAGGCGAACAGCACTGTAGAATAGTGCCCGGCCAGTGCCCCAATGTTTGCAACATCACAACCTAATCACTCGAGCAAAACAGCAAGGACAGCGCATCATAAACTGCACAAAAGAGAGGGAAAAAAGAGGTTCAGGCTTGCTGGAAAACAAGAAAAGGGAATGGATTGGGAAGGCAGAAAAAAAACGCCAGACAACCGTGCAGGAAGAAATAAGACAAACACATAACAAACAGCAGGAAAGAGAGAAGAAATTTTCCAGCTTAGAATTTCCAGAAGACCAGTACGCTGTTTTTACTGAAAGACCCCTGGCATTCCATCAGAGAGAGACATGGTAGGACTAACAAAAGAAGACCTCAAATTACTTGACACTCAAAAATAACAGTGCACAAAACCTTACTCTGCAAACAAATAACAAGGCAACAACAGCTAATAATTAAACCTACTCGTCATAGGTTTGATGGGCTGGTGTGTGTGGGAGGAGGGGTGGTGGGGGTGGGTGGTTAAAGTGGAATCATTTTCTGATTTTCTACCTTTAACTTTAAAGTGCTTTAAAAATCTATCGAACACCACTCCCAACACTCCAGTCACAGTCGGTGGAGAGCCCATCAGGGAGGTGGAGTCTTTCGTCTACTTGGGAAGTGTGGTTGACCGACAGGGAGGCACGGACCGAGACGTCACAGCCAGAATCGGCAAGGCAAGAACAGCTTTCATCATGCTCAAGAACATCTGGAGCAATCAGTATGAAAACCAAACTCTGCATCTTCAACTCCAATGTGAAGTCAATTCTGCTCTACAGATGCGAGACATGGCAGACAACACAGAGGATAAAGCAGAAGATTCAGACATTCTTCAACACCTGTCTGAGGCGCATCTACAAGATCCGATGGCAGGAGAAGATCCGAAACGAAGATCTGTGGGAGCGAGCGGGACAGGAACCAGTGGCCAAGCAGATACTGCGGAGGAAGTGGGGCTGGATCGGACACACCCTCAGGTAGCCAGCGTCCAGCATCACACGCCAAGCCCTGACCTGGAACCCACAGGGAAAGAGGAAGAGAGGCCAGCCTCACAACAGTTGGAGGCGAGATACCGAGGCAGAGCTGAAGCAGCAAGGGACCAACTGGACTGGAATGGCCAGAACAGCCCAGAACACAGTGCGATGGCGAGGGGTTGTCGATGGCCTATGCTCCACTAGGAGCGATGGGCAAAATGAATGAAAAATCTATCGCTCTCTCTGTGTTGGAGGGATGGGACAGGGGTCCTACTGAATATTAAATGACACAGACTGTGCCACCTTCACAACCTACACCCTGATTCAACCACACAGTCCACAACCAGTTTTGACGATCGCTACTCAGAAGCCATCAAAGTTTTGTAGATCTGAGAGATGCAATGCTCCTCCTCAATATGTGCACATACTGTGACCTCCACTCCACAGAAAAAAAATACCTCATCCACTCAGATGTGTAACAAAGGTAACAGCTTGGTCAAAGAATTAAAAAAACAAAACAAAAAAAACCCATCAATTACAAACCGGAGATGGTTTATCTCAGCTTAGTTATCAATTGCATATCTGCACTGCTTTTCACAACATCCAATATTATAATAAAAGTCTGTTTGAGCAAGAAACATTCACTAACACTGTTCATGCAAGACTTCTCCAACAACAGACATCAAAAAGTTTCCAAACCTTCACACATGATTGAAGACTACAGTTTTCCAACAACAACAAAAGTCTGTGATCAGCAGCAAAGAAATTTTAAGACTACTGTGTTTTGTATACTTTGACTTTTTTAACAACAGGTCTTTATGATATTATTGTTGCTCTCATCAGAAAATCAGGATCACCACAGTGCAGCACTGCCCGTATTTTTTCATTCTTGTTTTTTCTGTATGCATCTTTGTTTTAATAACAAAATGGGTTTTTCTTTTTAAAACAAAATTTTGCCAGAGACAACCCTTTTGTGACCACAGGGATCTTTTAACATGTGCTAAATGCATGCTGCAAATGTGACCTCGGTTTATCATCTGTTGTGAAAGACTAGCACCCAGACCATCACTAAAAAGTGTAGTGGAGGCACGGAGTAAATATCCTGGTCCATATTTGGAACTCGAACCTATGGGCACTCGCTTCTTAGCTGGGAGCATAACCACTAGGCCACCCCTTTGGGTTGCTCACTCAACCTCAAAATAAAGCAAGCAAATCAGAAGCTGAGGAGAGGGGAAGTGGAACATTCTGAAAAAAAAAAAAAAAAAAAAAAAAAAAGCTTCAAAGCAATATCATTGTCTGAAAGCATAAAAGCTAACAATTTTATGTACACAAAACACATTACCGAAAATATCACATTCAAGTGTGGATTCTGCCTCTAACAACAGATCATACATGGAAATATCTGGAAATCTGTGCAAGGTGCTTTTTTGCTGGCCATGCTATTGCCCAATGTAATGCTAACTAAATGTAAAAACATTTTCGAAGAAAAATAAGTAATGTGGATACTTTGAAAATATGCCTACTCCACTCATTTCTGCTCTTGATATGACTTGCATCATACCACAGCCCCATACAAAACTCTGCTGCCCAACTCATCCTCAGAAAGAAAAGATCTGAGCACATCACTCCTCTTTTGCAAGATCTCCACTGGCTCCCGGTCTCACACTGAATAAAGTACAAGATCAGCACTCTATGTTACAGATGTATTCCACAGCCCCATACAAAACTCTGCTGCCCGACTCATCCTCAGAAAGAAAAGATCTGAGCAAATCACTCCTCTTTTGCAACATCTCCACTGGCTCCCTGTCTCACACTGAATAAAGTACAAGATCAGCACTCTATGTTACAGATGTATTCACAAAACTGTCCCTTCCTATCTCTGCGGCTGCCTTCACCTCTACACTCCATCTCGCTCACTACGATCGGCTTTGGATCCACTCTGTTTACGCATACCCAGATTCAAACACTCGACTACTGGCCGCCATTCCTTCTCTGTCTCTGGGCCTTGCATTTGGAATGAACTTCCTCTTTCGCTTCGTCAAGTCTCCACTCAGCTCTTTCAAGTCTGGCCTTAAAAACCCACCTCTTCCCAAAATAGCCTCCCTTCCCTGCCTCTTCCTTGTCTTTAGTTTCTCCAGTTTTAGAGTTATGCATGCGTGTGAATGACTGGTGCGAAAGCGCTTTGATTTGTCTCTGCACAAGATTCAGCGCTATATAAATACCATTATTATTATGATGATGATATTCATCAACCGACATGGAGATTTTTGCTTATAGTCCAGCCAAGGGCATGGGACTATATTCCTGGAACTGCTGGAAGCAATCATTACACATGAATTAACAAATCATTACATGCATTAACAAATGAACACCCCTGTCATTTGATTTTCATCCTCTGCTTTCTGAGACTTACAGTTCATAAATGACCCACTACACTGCTTGCTTTGTGAAGTGAAAAGATTGCTTCATACAATGCTTAAACACACACATTTATATATGCGTCATAACAGCTGCGTAAGAGTGACCCTGGCAACGTGTAAACAACTCATCCCTTGAGGAAGGAACGAGACTGTTTCGAAAATTTGGAATACGTGACAGATTGATGTGTTTGTTTTCATCTCTCTCTCTCTCTATATATATATATATATGTGTGTGTGTGTGTGTGTGTGTTCGAAAAAAAAAGAAATTTAGGTTAGAAAATATAACTTGTTAAAAACCCTCATAAACAGTATTACACAATTCTTCACCGCACATAAAAACAGATCAGTTTACTCCACCACATGAACATGACATACAAAACAGCAAAGCAGCAGATTCCACGCACAATTCAAAGGACAGGACATCACCCTTTACTCTGGCAGTACACTGGACAATCATCACAACCATCTGCATTAGCTTCCAAAACCACACCAACGTACCAAAGGCAAAGCGGGTGCATAAAACTACTCCCAGTTTCTCAGACTTTGTGGGACGACACTGACCTGGAATGTCTTGTTTCTGCATTAATTGTGTGACTTCAAGCGACGGATTTGTTGCTTGTAGCCCTGCTAACCTGCACGGGGCTGTATCAGGACTGCCCGGCGACAAAACCATGTCACAGCTGAGTTTTTTTGAAAAATCTACAAAACAACACAGTTCTGGACACTTACCTTCACCATTAAGCTCCTTAACTCTCACCACCAAGTTTCTGTGTGAAAAACACTCTCAAGCACCAGATATTTCAGACACCATGCTCTCAGTCACAGGCTTCGGTTCATGTCAAAACAACACATTGGACTTGTTCATTTCAAACTCGGTCAGGGGGCAAAGGTCAGTCATTGTTCTAGCGGTGGGAAACCGGTTGCGGCTGTCAAGCTTTGTTATAACGTGAAAAATCATCTTTTCAACATGACCTCTTGGTGTTGACCAAAGTCGCCTATGGCAGTGCACTGTCTAGACAACTGAATTCGCCTATGGTGGTGAAAGAGTTAAGGCAAACAGGCTGCGCTGAGAATGTCAGCCACAGTTCGTATTTCATCTTAACCATTAAGCTCCTTAAGGCAAGTCGGTCATGCTGAGGACATCAGCCATTCCACTTAATTCGCCAGCTCCAGATTGCAACAACAACAAAATCATTTAAAAAAAAGGATTTTAAATACTTCAAAGCAACACACACAAATACAATATATATATATATATATCTGAAGGCTAAAACAGGTAAATAACACTGCAGAATGTATTGCTAGTGCCCATTCCAGTGTTTACATCTCAATACCTCACTACCTAATCACCAGAACAAAACACCAGACAGTACATCATAGACTGTTGAAAATAGAGAGAGAAAAAAAAAATCCAGTCTTTTTGGAAATAAGAAAGGGGAATGGACTGGGAAGGCAGAAAAAGCAGACAATAGAGAAGGAAGAAGAAGAAAAAAATCCAGTCTTTTTGGAAATAAGAAAGGGGAATGGACTGGGAAGGCAGAAAAAGCAGACAATAGAGAAGGAAGAAGAAAAAAAATCCAGTCTTTTTGGAAATAAGAAAGGGGAATGGACTGGGAAGGCAGAAAAAGCAGACAATAGAGAAGGAAGAAGAAAAAAAAAAAAAAAGAGAGGAAATTTCTGGCACAGAATTTCCAGAAAGCAGGGATGCTATTTACACTGAAAGACCCCCGGCATCCCACAGGAGAAGGGTGTGGGGATGTCACATTTCAAGGAATTCTGCACATTGCTGATCTCTCTACACACCAAGTTTCAAAGCGGAATAGTAAAGATGATGACGATAATGATGACTGTAATAGTAATAACAACAGTAATAATAATAATGGTGATGATGTGCATGTCCAAAAGGCATCATCTGGATCGATATCTTTCTTTTCTTTTTTTGTTTGTTTTTGTTTTGCTATTGTTATTGTCTGCTATCTGTTCTTTGTCAAATGTGTTTCTGTTCTATGTACAATGTAATAATTGAAGTTTAAAAAATATTTCTAAACGTTTGAAAGTGGTCTATTTAACAGTATACAAGAGGAGTTGCCATAACAAGGCTCACAACACCAATAATCTGAGAGAGATAGATGGACAGAAAGGGGGGAGGGGAGAGAGAGAGAACGAGAAGAAGAGACAGAGAGAGAACTAAAGAGGTGAGTGACCATGACAATATTCAACAGGCTAAAAAGCCTTAACACCCACACACACACACACAAAAATGGATAAGAATATTCAAATTCTTGCCAATCTGCACAGACTATTTTCACCATCATGCTAAACTGAACAGAATTCATCTGAAGGCGTGAAAGTTATTTCATAAGTAAGGCAGACGGACCAATCAACGGACGGAGTAAAAAAAAAAAAAATTTTTTAATCTTAACACTCCTTACTTTCAACAGAGAGCTTTTTTTTTTTCTTTTTTTTTGTATTTTCTTGATTTCAAAATGCACTTCAACTTTTCACAGTAACAGTGACGATAAAAACAGGCAGAAATATCACCCAGGAAAAAAACAAAGAGTCCCAGGGATGTTATTGAAACAGATAATTATCAAACATGATCACTTTGGACTCAAAGAGGTCACTAAAGCAAGGCCGTATTTTTTTCCCTCTGGAATGTTTCTGAACAGACAGTTATAAAACATGATTATATTAGACTCAACAATGACACAAGGCCATATTTTCACAGCTCTCTAGATTCACAAACACCTATCTTTGCACAATGGATACCAGACACAATTAATGAACAAAAATTTTTAAAAAAAGAAAAGAAATTACAGTGAACTTCCAATCACAAATGATATAAAAAAACAAATTTTTAAAAAGTAAAAGAAAAAAACTGTAAAAAAAACACAAAAAACAACAACAACAAAAAACACAGACGAGATCAAAAGGATGATGAAATGTTTCATAATGAACAAATCCAATAATTTTGTTAAAAAAATCATAATTTTTTTAAAAGGCACACAACTTTTTAAGCTCATAACGCTTAGCGCCAATCATAAATCCTCGTCCATGCACGCAAACACATACACAGACACAAAAAATCGTATTCCTGTACAAAAAAAAAGAAAAAAAAAAAAAAAGGCTCTGGATTTGCTCCACTACACCTTTTTCTTACCCCCTGTATAACATGCAGAAGTTCTTTTTTTTTTTTTTTTGATTGTGCTGTAATTTTGTTGTATTACATTCTTTTTTTTCTCTTTTTTTTAATCAAACTACTTCTTCTTCTGCGTTCACTCGTATGCACACGAGTGGGCTTTTACGTGTATGACCGTTTTTACCCCGCCATGTAGGCAGCCATACTCCGTTTTCGGGGGGGTGCATGCAAATCAAACAAAATACACTGATTACATCAAGTTTTGTTTTGTTTTTTTTTTTTGTTTTTTTTACACAGTTAACATCAAGAGCAGTTACACAGAGCAGAACAACTGTACATTATTGGATACTCTTTCTAATGTGTGCTGTTCAGCATCATGAAGGTCAAGTCCAAAAAATGTATGTTTGTTGTTATTGTTTTTCAAACCGTCTGAATCTTGCTGCACATGACATCAACTATGGCCTGGAGTGATGGCCTACAGGTAACGCGTCAGCCTAGGAAGTGAGAGAATCTGAGCGCGCTGGTTCGAATCACGGCTCAGCCGCCAATATTTTCTCCCCCTCCACTAGACCTTGAGTGGTGGTCTGGACGCTAGCCATTCAGATGAGATGATAAACCGAGGTCCCGTGTGCAGCACACACTTAGCATACGTAAAAGAACCCACGGCAACAAAAGGGTTGTTCCTGGGAAAATTCTGTAGAAAAATCCACTTTGATAGGAAAAACATATAAAACTGCACACAGGAAAAAATACCAAAAAAATGGGTGGCACTGTAGTGTAGCAACACACTCTCCCAGGGGAGAGCAGCCCGAATTTCACACAGAGAAATCTGTTGTGATAAAATGAAATACAAATACAAACTACGCGTCAAGCTATATCTGCTATCACACGCTCAACAGTTCCTAGAAGAATCGGCTCAGTCATATACTGTTATCTCACAAACTCATCAGCCTCATGTCCAAGCAAGTGCTCATTCATTTTTGTTGCAAATATCATTTTCAAACAAACACCCGAGCAATGCTCAGGATTCAAGTTTCAAACTGGTTGTTCGGACTTTTCAATCAAGTAAAGAAACGACAGTGTTAAAGTTTACCACAGACACACGGACACACACACACACACACACACACACCCGAAACAGGGTTATTACACAGACTCACTTTTGCTTACACAAGTGAGTCAAAAACTAGCAAAAAGCACACAACCTCATGATAAACAACCAGGCAATGACGCTGAGTGGAGATCTGGATTTCTTCTTTCTTTTATCACCTTTTTTTTTGCTGGTTTGTGTGTGTGTGTGTGTGTGTGTGTGTGTGTGTGTGTGCTTATGTTTAGGATCAAAGCAGGAAGGTAATGTTTCACTCCATTCTCTGTGGTCCTCAGCCAGTCTACTGGTGTCACTCCATCGTCTGTCGATAAGTGTGAATTTTCTCTCCACCGATTACTGCTAATTCCATCTTGGGACGTCATCTCTTTCTCCAGCTGGTAGGTATCCAGTTCATGGCTTGGTGTGTAATTATTGTTGTGGGGGGAGGGTGGGACAGGGGGGGGGTGTGGGGTGAGCCTCAGTATTTGTCCCAGCCAGTGATGGGTGCCAGAGCCGAATGGTTAAAGCATTGGACTTTCGATCTGAGAGTCCCGGGTTCGAATCACAGTGACGACGCCTGGTGGGTAAAGGGTGGAGATTTTTACGATCTCCCAGGTCAACATATGTGCAGACCTGCCAGTGCCTGAACCCCCTTCGTGTGTATACGCAAGCATAAGATCAAATACGCACGTTAAAGATCCTGTAATCCATGTCAGCGTTCGGTGGGTTATGGAAACAAGAACATACCCAGCATGCACACCCCCGAAAGCGGAGTATGGCTGCCTACATGGCAGGGTAAAAACAGTCATACACGTAAAAAGCCCACTCGCGTATATACGAGTGAACGTGGGAGTTGAAGCCCGCGAACGCAGAAGAAGAAGAAAAAGAAGAAGTCCCAGCCACTGGAGATGTTGTCTGCAGGTGATGGCTGACACAAGAGGTCTATGGGATCTCTCTCTCTCTCTCTCTCTGACCTTCATTTGGGATGAAATCATGCCTTTTGATGCAAAGGATCCTGTGTACCCATTTGGTGTTAAAGGTGTCCACTTTTTTTTCTCCTGTGTGCTTCTTTGCTTGCCAGGATTCGCAGCTGAGAACAGCTTAAAATCGAATAAATTATTTTAAAATAAATAACTAAACAAAATTTTCAACAAGAATCACCTAATTTGGGCATTCAGCAAAGCTAATTCAATAACAAGGAAATCTCCTGCATGAGAAAAATCACTTGTCGTTTTTAATTAAGCCTGATGAATTGGAGATGCACCAGACAAAAATTAAATGAAAATATATTAGACTTAAGACGTAAATAGCATTATCACTGTTGCGAACCTGTAACCACGATGGACAGATAAACAATATCAAATAACTTAAAATAAACATCAACACCATAACAAGTATAACTGAAACAGAAAATGCTCACTCACACACACTCTCTCTCTCTCTCTCTCTTTCACACATATATTCAAAATAACAATAATAATAATAATAAAAGAAAAACCGAAGACATCCCTCTACAAGCACTTAATCATTACCCTGAAAGTACATTCACTTTTCATGCATCAATCATTTTTAATATTCTCAAGCAGACCAATCGCACAACAAAATAATGTATTAAGAATGCAAAATTCATTCCAGAAAACTGTACAATCATAAGCAACAACCAAAGCATACTTGTTAAATGAACATGCACTGCTTAGATTTGAAACAAACAACGACGAGAAAAAAACACAAAAAACACGAAAAACCCCAATCCTATACATCAGAAGAAAATCTGTATAAAAAAAAATCCCATCCTGAATTGCCAAAACAAAAATATACACAGTGATTGGAATGAAGAATGTCAGCAAAACAGCAACTGCGAAAGATCACAAAAGATCACCACGCTAAAAAAACAAAACAAACATGTACTGAAGATGCATGAAATTTGAACGCCCCCCTCCCCACTTCCCCCACCCAATAAAAAATGAATAAAAAAATTGTAGCAAACAGGATGAGTGATGTCATTAATCCTTCCGTTTCCTAGAGCACTAGAACTTGCCTCATGACAATCATCACACATGCCAAACTAGAGCACTAGAACTTGCCTCATGACAATCATCACACACGCCAAACTAGAGCACTAGAACTTGCCTCATGACAATCATCACGCACGCCAAACTAGAGCACTAGAACTTGCCTGATGACAATCATCCCGCACGCCAAACTAGAGCACTAGAACTTGCCTCATGACAATCATCACACACGCCAAACTAGAGCACTAGAACTTGCCTCATGACAATCATCACACACGCCAAACTAGAGCACTAGAACTTGCCTCATTACAATCATCCCGCACGCCAAACTAGCGCACTAGAACTTGCCTCATGACAATCATCACGCACGCCAAACTAGAGCACTAGAACTTGCCTCATGACAATCATCCCGCACGCCAAACTAGAGCACTAGAACTTGCCTCATGATAATCATCCCGCACGCCAAACTAGCGTAAAGGTACTCTCCCTTCTCTCTGTACAGCGCTGCCAACCAACACACATGCACCAACAAGAAAATCACAGACACTACAGCACAGTTGTTTCGATGGTATCAAATCAATTCAACCTATAAATCATAAGGCCGACATTTCACATCATGTCAGAAAAAAAGTACACCTCAAAACCCCATATATTTTCTCTTTAACAGGACTCTAAATTTCCTACTATTCACACTTAAAAAACAAAAACAAAAAAAAACAACAGAAAACGAAAAAAACAAATGATTAATTGTAACGAAACCAGAGGACAAGAGAGAGACCTGAGTCAAAAACAAACAGTAACAAAGTAATTAAACAAATACAAAATGAAAAGCAACAACAACTCAAAGCCCTTCGTCGTCCCGGAATGCGTTTTCATCCTCATCCAGCTTGAACGGTCGGTTCAGTTTCTGGAAACTGTTGCGGCGGAAGGCGATGCAAGCAAAGGTCACTCCAAGGATAGTTCCCAGAAGCAGACAGCCCACCCCCACCCCCGCCACTGTGTCTGGAACCAATCATTGACCACGTTTTTTTTTGCCTAATAATTTCAAACAATTTATTATTGATACTTCCATACCACCTATTCACGGTCAGAGATGCATGCTCTAAACACCTTGCAAACACGGAGTCATTGGCACAACAGTCTGCCTGTCTGGGTAAAGTGACTGAGAGCTCCTTTAGGTGCTTATCATTTGCTTCCTCCGTCATAGAGAGAGAGAGAGAGAGAGTGTGTGTGTGCATGTGCGTGTGCATGTGTGTTGCATAAATCACATTATATAAAGATTATCATTTCTGAGAGTGCTGATAGTAGAAACGAAGCATAGTGATACTTTCTTTTTCTATTACCTTCAATAGTTTGAGAGGTATGACTGAAATATTGCATATTGTATACTGCTTTTTTTTTTCACAACAGGTTTCTCTGTGTGTGAAATTCTGGTTGCTGTCCCCTAGGGAACCATATGATTTAAAGTGCGATCTTTTCCATTTTTTCTGGAAATTTTCTCAGCAAACTGCACAGAAAAGTAAACCAGAAGTGATAGGGTTAACGCACTCTGGACAATGGAACGCTATGGTTTTCCTGACATAAGGTAGTGTTCTGGATGACGGAATGCTATAGCAGTTTCGACAATTAAATTTTTTTCCAAGTTTTCCTCATGGGGTAGCATAAAAATCGCAGCTACACAGGGCATTCGGTCGAATGGAAAGTTTCTTCATGAAGTTCCATAACTATACACTCGCTGGCCAGCCGCTGACCTTGGTACCCCACATGACGAGCTAATCTGCATATGTATCAAAAATGACATCACAGCCAAAGCAAGTGGAAATTTTTGGAGCAAAGTAGATCACAACAGCGGCTTTTTACTGCTGCTAAAGGGATTGAAATGCTTCAAACTGATGGTTTTGACATCGACAAGGATGATGAAGACATTGAATAAAGTATCTGCAGTGAAGAAAGCTACCAGCAAGAAGTTACTGACAGTGACTCAGCTTCTGAGGGCTGTGAAGAGAGGGAGGGGGGTGGGTGTACACACGACGTGAGGGTCAGTTGGTCAAGTACTGGGAGTTTCATTCAGGGGAAAGCAAGGGAGAAAACTATTCGTCCAGAGTGAGTTAAGCACTGAGTCACATAAGATAAGATGAGAATAACTTTATTACCTCCAACTGGAGAAATTTGGTCAGGTGCATTATCACAACATAGACAAGTAAACAACATGGAGACCATAACTGTAAAAGCCAACAACAGCCCCTACAAATATTACGAAGATACAAATGTAAAAAAATATCACATACATCGTTTCATACATACATCCACACACTGTAGGTAATAACTAGTATTCTTAATGTAAAAACAGAAAGAATTAAGAAACATTATTTGAATATAATTATAAACATAGCCTACTATACTGCACATTGATTATAATAGACAGATAAGATAAGAATAAAGATGAATTGCGGAAAAACCACAACCAGATAATCAGCACACACCTGCACCCCCCCCACCCCCACCCCCCACACACACACACGCGGATAACTTGATTAAACAAGAGTAATAAACATCTGCCTTTCTTCTTCATGTAATCAACAGCAGACTGCCGAACACACAAAGTTATGTTTGTTTTTTGTTGCTGCTGTTCTTGGGTTGTTGTTTTGTTGTTCTTTTTTTTTTTTTTTTGGTTTCCATCTCACCCTGTGTTTATCCTCTCACTTTGACTGCTAAGACATCTATGCTTATCAACTTCGGTTGCTCACTTTTCTTCTCCACCACGGAAGTACTTTTGATCCCGTGTTTTCGTCAGGCGGATCCATCTTTTGTTTTTCTTTCTCCTCTAATTTACTGAGCTGTGAGTCAACCCAGTCTTTGTGTGCGGACGCCACGTCTTGCTTTTTTCGTTAGCAGACGACACAACTAAATGCAACTGGAATAGGCACTGTATTGTTGTATTACTCTTTTATCACGATGTATTTCTCAGTGTAAAATTTGGGATGCTCCCCACCTCCACCCCCACAACAGAGAGCGTATCACCACAGTGCACTGCTACTCTTTTTTTTTTTCCTCTCTCTCTTTTTCCTGTCTGTTAAGTGCATTTGTTTTTCAATATCAGGGGAATTTTTCTTCAGAATTTCCCCCAAGGACAACCCTTTTAATAATAATAATAATAATAATAATGTACATTTATATAGCGCCCTTTCTAAGAGCCCAGGGCCCTTTACTTGAAAGAAAAATATTACAAGTTACATAAAACATTCATGACCACTCTTTCTCAAAGAATGTTCACCATAGGTACTTGTATTGACATGAGGAAGTTTCAAAAGGTAACAGTCAGAGGAAGAGCGGAGATTTCTTGCAGGAGTGTAAACACTGATAAGGTCAGAAAGATATGTAGGTCCTGCAGAGATGAAAGCAGAATAGCAGAGACACGCAACTCTGTATTTAATTCTCGCTTCAATGGGGAGCCAATGTAGAGTGCGGAGGTGAGGAGAAATGTGATCAGTATGTGGGACTCTGAGAGTCAGACGGGCAGCACTGTTTTGAAGTTTTTGAATTCGCAGAAGAAATATTATGTGGACATCTTATGAGAAGAGAATTACAGTAATCAATTCGAACAGCACAAAAGCAGAAATGAGAGTTTTAGTAGTTTCAACAGAAAGGTACTGATGGATAGAGTTGATGCGATGAAGTTCACAACTGACTATGCGTATCAGATTTACTACCTGAGCATGCATGCTGAGGTTTGAGTAAAGAATGACTTTTGTTGCTGCTGGGTCTTTCACATGAGTTAAATGCATGCTGCACACGGGGACCTCGGTTCATCGTCTAGTCCGAATGACTAGCACCCACACCACCACTCAATGGAGTGGACGGGGTGAGGGGGAATACAAAAATCCCAGTCCATTTTATGGGAATCGAACTGGTGGACACTCGCTGCATAGTAGGGCGCATTACCACCAGACCACCGCTCCTCCTCAAACATGAACACAGTGACGCTACTGTTCATTTTACTCTGCAGAATCCAGACATGTAATGATGTATTTCACTGTGCAGATTTATCTGTGTGGAATCACCACATGCATACACACTCACTCAAGCACGCATGCTCACACATACACGCACACACCCATACACATTACACGTCTAAAAAAAAAAAATCTTAATTACTTGGGGGAAAAACAAACACCCACATGTACACACCCACATACTCACACCCCCCACCGCCCCCCCAACACACATACCTACATTCACAAACACACACACTCACATACACATCCTCCACCCCCTATCCATCCCCCCCCCCCTCACACACACACACACCTGCATAGAAGTGGTTGACGGTGTGGGGAGTGTAGGCAGTCCTGTGCAGCACATGGTGGATGAGGAAGCTCCAGGAATTGCTGGAGAACTTGGCACTGTCCTCCGACATGCCAAAGGTCAGGTCCTCCCCATACCACAGGGACAGGCCTGCGTCAGTGACAAACACACACACCCTTGGTAAAACTATGTCATATTCTTTTTTATAAACCTTGTTTGTTTTTTTAGTATCAGTAGAGCAAAGTGAGTACAGTCTTCAGAACAATCGAATTCAGACCCCCCCAAGGCTGATCTTATGTACTGTGGGAATGGGCACAACAGCCAAGTGAGTAAAGTGCTGGACTTTTAATCTGACTAGGGGTCCCAGGTTCCAGTCCCAGTCCCAGTGCCTGGTGGGTAAAGGGTGGAGATTTTTCCGATCTCCCAGGTCAACAGATGTGCAGACCTGCTAGTGCCTGAATCCCCTTCGTTTGCATACGCACGCAGAAGATCAAATACACATATGAAGGATCCAGTAATCCATGTCAGCGTTCAATGGGTTATGGAAACAAGAACATACCTGGCATGCACGCACCCCCCTCCTCCTCCACTGGACGCCCTCGCCCCCCCTTTCCTTCCCCACCCAAAAGAGTCGAGTATGACTGCCGACAAGGTGGGGGTAAAAACAAACACTTAAAAAGCCCACTCTTGTATACCAGTGAACGTGGTTGTCACAGCCCATGACAAAGGAGAAGAAGAACTAGGATTGGTGTTTATATTCAGAAGTGCTCAGATCATTAACCCTTTGAGTTTGAGCCCTGACCACCGCTTTACTGGTGGTAGAGAAAAATGACATAATGCCTAGCCACCAGTTGAGCAGTGCGTAAACACTTGTGTCGTGTTTTGCTATTAGTTGACTTATATTGAAGAGCCAATCAGAAAAACCATAATATTATGACGTCAGCGAACGTAGTACCAACATGGCCGCGCCTTTTCACTGTGTTTTGTGCATGTGCTTTGGATAAAAAAGATCGATTTCTACCATGAAGTGTGCAGAGTCTCAACCTGACACGCCTCCTTTTATCAACTGATTCTGCATGCTCAGATTCATTTTCAACATCACTATCTGTAGCAAAATCATCCAATTTGAATTCCACCTCACTATCAGAGTAATCATTGTCATACTCTACTTCCGATAAATCATCAAGCGTATCAATTACTTGCTGCGTTGTGTACAGTTGTTTTCTCGCACGTTTTGTCCCTGATTTCTGCCCTGACGGGCCACGCTGAGACTCTGCACGCTTCAAGTGTTTACGCACCACTCAACCAGTGGCTAGGCATTATGTCATTTTTCTCTACCACTGGTAAAGTGGTGGTCAGATCTCAAAGGGTTTAATACCAATTATTTGCAAATTTTGGCTCAGGAGCTCAGGTAGAAGGGTTAAAATTGCTCAGGAACTCTGGGCTCAAAGGGTTAAGGTTACTTGCCACTGACTGACAAAACAGCCCAACAGTGAAGCAACATCGTCAACATTTTCAGCAGCTCTGTGAACTGTAGACACGTCCGACCCTCAGTGATCCACTCAACTTTATGAAACACCCCAACAGCAGTGGTGGCCTACTGGTATCACACCCACCCAGGAAGCAAGAGAATCTGAGCATGTGGGATCAAATCCCATACTGGCCACAATTTTCTCCCCTTCCACTAGACCTTCGGTGGAAAATGGGCTGGACGTTAAAATTCTGTAGAAAATTACACTTTGATAGTAAAACAAATACACTTGCACACCCGGGGGGGTTGGGGGAGGAAGAGAAAGAAAAACAAAGCATTTCACTGTGACAATGCACTCTCCTCTGAGAGAGAAGCACTAATTTCACGAAACGAAATCTGCTGTGACAAGAAAGTAATACTGTACAATACATAATACACATGTTAAAGTTTACCACAGACACACACACACACAGACACACAGACACACACACAGACAACCGAACACCGGGTTAAAACATAGACTCACTTTGTTTACACAAGTGAGTCAAAAAACAATACACACAAACACACACATGCGCACGCACACACGCACGCACACACACACACACAGACCACATGCTAACACCCTGACGTCCCTGACAGCAGATTTATACCGATGTACAAGTGTCACCGTTCAATGGACAGACATCCAGTCATTCTCTCACAGACTTGCACTCCCTCACCTTTGAGCTCCAGGTCTGACACCAGCTGGTACTTGATGAGCAGGGTGGTGAAGTTCTCAAACCACAGCTGGGCCGTGTTGTTCTGCAACAGGAGGAAGGTGGCAGGGTGGTTAGGACGCTCCTCTGCCGTGCCAGTACAGTGTCCGAGAGGGTCTGGGTTCAAATCCCAGCTTTGCCCTTTCTCACCAAGTTTGACTGGAAAATCAAACTGAGAGTCTAGTCATTTGGATGAGACGATAAAACTGAGGTCCCGTGTGCAGCATGCACTTGGTGCAGTGAAAAAAGAAAACCATGGCAACACAGGTGTTGTCCTCTGGCAAAGTTCTGTAGAAGAAACCCACTCTGATAGGTAACACAAATACATATGCATGCACTTAAGACCTGACTAAGCACATTTAGTTAAGCCACTGGTTAGGATTCTGCCTAGCACTCTACCAGAAGTGGTGCTGCATATACGGATTTGTCCAAACGGAGTGATGCCTCCTGAGAAACTGAAACTGTTCTTTAATAATAATAATAATAAAAGTTTATTTCCCCTGCACCTTTAATCATTACACAATAATGCTCAAGGCACATCACATGAGTAAAATAAACAAAAAGAAAACATTTTACACAAAAATCCCAGCCTCAAGCAAAAATCTCCAAAACTATCTCTGGCGAACAACGTACAGTCACCCCAATCAAACAGTGAACAAAAACAATCATTATCATCCATGCAAAAGCAATACCAAGCACCCACCCACGCACACAGTCAAACAAATGCACACAGACACAGACGCAAACACACACACACACACATATATATATATATATAGAGAGAGAGAGAGAGAGCGAGAGAGAGAGAGAGAGAGAGAGAGAGAGAGAAATCTATATCTTATTTCTAAGATGCAGAGAGTAAGTTGTTAAAGTTGGTGACCTCACCTCCTCCACATGTATTCTCAACATAGGCGCCCCACAGGGATGTGTTCTATCCCCACTATTGTACTCACTATTCACACATGACTGTGCATCTCGTAATGAATGTAACACCACAGTCAAGTTTGCCGACAATACTACTCTAGAAGGGCTGATTACGAACAGTGATGAGTCAAAATATAGGGAAGACGTACTAGGACTTGTCAGCTGGTGTGATCAAAACAACTTAGAACTCAACATATCAGAAACAAAAGAATTAATTGTTGATTTCAGAAAGACCAGATCTGACCCCTAACCACTTGTTACTGAAGACAAGCAAGCAGAGATTATCAGCGAATTTAAATTTCTCGGACTGATCATTTCCAATGATTTGAAATAGGAGAAAAATATGGAAAAAATTGTTAAAAAAAATTGTTAAGAAAGCACAACAGCACCTGTACTTTCTTCAGCACCTCAAAAAGTTCGGAATTAGAAAAGAAATCATGGTTGATTTCTACCGAGCAGTCACCGAAAGCGTGTTAACCTTCGCTATTACTGCTTGGTACGGAAACATTTCCAAGGCAGAAGTCGCAGTCCTGAACAGAATCGTAAAAACTGCCACCAAGATTACCAGGGCTGCCACCAAGATTACCTGGGCTGATAGACAACATATATTATTAGTGGATATTATAAGCGGCTACTCAAAAAAGCAAAATCAATCAGCCAGGACAAATCACATTCAGCTTTTGGGATTTTCGAGATGCTTCCCTCTGGTCGTCGGTACAAAAGTATAAATACGAAAGCCAATTGCTTCGCCAATAGCTTTTTCCCCAAAGCAGTCAATGCCCGATCTCTTGAACAAATCCAGCATGATTAAAGAGAGTTGTGCAATCAACAACCACTTACCTGAAGATCTAGTCATCAGCCGCATCTACATGTGATATGCAGCTTATGTTTAACTCACTCGCTGCCATTGTCCGCATATGCGGACATCGTCGGAGAAAGCGTTGGATGCCAATGTCCGCATATGCGGACTTGGATTTTAAAAAGTCGTGCTGTCGGAGTGACGCGTCGGATGCGAAAATCAAAAGCAGATGTGATATCTTACGTCACCTCTGGTCAGCTTTTCATTCACACACGCTGCGTGTGTGTCACGATAAGCTCAACCGCAGTTGATAACAAAGCGTGCCCCCTGTCAGCTTTGTAAGTTGTTTGACAAGATGGCGTCACGTCGAAGTGTTCGACACGGTCGGAGAGGTGAAATGTTACTCAGCGTCGAAGATGCTTTGGAAATGATTCAAACTGAAGGCTCTGATGTCGAAGGAGATAATGTTGATTCTTCAGACAGTGAATTTGAACCAGATCCCGATGAACAAGAAATAGATTCAGTCGCTGAAGAGAGTGTTTACAATGGAGAGGAAAGTGAGGAACATGTGCCAGCAGATGAGACACAGACGACAAAACCACTGAGGAAACGGACGATTTTGCAAGTGTTTTCACCAGTGATTGGACTGACAATTTTTCCTTTTTCCCTCTTGCACATCCCTTCACTGGCATACCAGGTTTGTCAGCTAACTGGCCAGTCAACACCCAGCCGGTTGAGTTTTTTTCTTTGTTCTTTGATTTTCATTATGTAGAGACAATATATTCTTTTGTATGTGTGAATTTCAACTTTCTTCACCACCTGTTCATACTTCATTGCATGCACTAGATCTTCAGTTCCTCAAATAGTGTTAGAATGTGATGTGGAACATGTTGGTGTACCTTTCTGATGGGTGCAAAAATGCTAAAAAATACACAAAATATGGATACCGCGATCAACATCAAGATGGTGAGTAAATACTCTGATTTTTTGCACACATATGGAACAACATTCCTTGCATACATATACTAAATATCAATTGTCAGGGTGTTTATTTGTTTTGTTTTTTTTACAATTTTTTCCCCATCCTATACAAACCCTGGGTTTTCAGGGATTGGCAAGGGCAAAAACTCTTGGCATGGAGTGAGTTAAATGTGTGTGTGTGTGTGTGTGTGTGTGTGTGTGTGTGTGTGTGTGCGCGCGCGCGCGCGCGCACGCACCTAAGTTCTGATATTGATATGTACATGTATGTGTCCTAAATTCTACTGTATCTATGTTTGTGTATGACTTTCGATTTATGTTTGTACCTTTTATGTACTATTCCCCCAATATTCCTTGTGACCCTGGTACACTTGGTAATAAAGACATTCTATTCTACTCTATACATATTCTATATATATATACAAACACATAAATATATACTGAACAACCACAGAAGACATCAACCAGTTGGAACATTCATCTTAACTTGCAACAACTGTCCACAACTGACACATCAAGAAAAAAATACAATACATATCCATAAATAAAAATGCAATTGTGTCGATTCAAACCAAAAAAAAAAAAGAGATGAAGCAAGCCACAGTTTTGCTTGGATCTTGTGATCAGTGTGGGTTTCTAATACAGCTGACACCCAGAATACATTAGCAGAGATGCCAACCCCTGTCAAGTGTTTGTAGGAACAATCAGGAAATTTGGAAGGAACATTTTGAATTTGGTAGGAGCACTCAGACTCCCGAGCTGCGTCAGCAAAGAAAGATTCAAGGGGGCCGAGTCAAATCAAGTACACAGAATGTAAGAATACAATAAACTCAAGCCGCATGCAGCAAAATAAGGCCAAATGAACACGCTTAATAGCCAAAAAAAAAAGCGTAAGACGAGACAAAGCATAAACCTGACAAGATGGCATGGAGAGCCTTGGCCAAAGGAATGATTCAGCGCTTGTAGCTTTTAGAGGCATTTGATTGGCTAAGAGCGGACCGGGCAAGACTTTTCACTGTTAGCTGCACGAAATTTGGCCTAGCAGAGCAAACCGATAGGCCTAGTTTGCAACAGTTTGACATGGTACAGTATATGACACCAAATGTACATTTTATCTACAAGGCATTACAAACAATGTAAACACACATGCCATTAGCTGAGTATCATCATGTGAGACCAACGTTTGTGATGTCTGCCCTGGCCTCATGACCAATATGTCTAGAGTGTCTGATTAATGTTATGGCAGGAAAGCATGTGACCATGCTATGTAGTCGAAAATGAACTCATCAGAACAATTCTGACGTTGGCGTAACGTCGAAACAAAAAGTGATCAAGCGTAACAAAATACAGCAAAATTGTAACGGTTGGCATCTCTGTGTTTGGTATAAAAAGAGAAAAAAAATCTCAAACATAAATGGCCAAGTGATGTGTGATGTCCAAACACTGCAAGATTTTTTCGCTTACTCCGACAATAATACTTCAGGAATCAGCCTCCCATTAAGCTTCCTAAAGCTAGTTTTCAGACAAAGTTTCAAAGCATGGAGATTCTCCAAATTAAATGTGGAGTGATGGCCTAGGAAGCCAGAGAATCTGAGCGCACGTGTTCGAATCCCACAATCGGCAGTGTTTTCTCCCCCTCCACCAGACCTTGAGTGGTGGTCTGGACGCTAGTAATTGGGAAGAGAGAATAAACTGAGGTCCTGTGTGCAGCATGCACTTAGCACACATAAAAGAACCCAAGGAAACAAAAGGGTTGTCTCTGGCAAAATTCTGTTGTAAAATCCACTTTGACTGGAAAACAAATAAAATTGCAGGCAGAAAAAAATACCAAAAAATGTGTGGCGCTCTCAGTGTAGCAACATGCTCTCCCTGGGGAGAGCAGCCCGTATTTCACACAAAGAAATCTGTTGTGACAAAAAATAATAATACAATACAATAATACAATACAATTACAATACAAAGTAACTAGTGTTAATCAATCAACCGACCACCCACTGCACTACCACGGATCCATGCAATGAACATCTTGACCTCTTTTTTTTTTTCTCATGCAGTAAAGGACAGAAGCCTGGCGAAGTCCGACTGATTGCTAGATACATTACTCTGAGGTCAAGGTAGAACTCCGAGCTGAAAAATTTCACTGGCCCATCATCATCATCAAGCTTTAATCATCAACAGCTTAAAACGAGTAAAAATGCTGCTAAATAATCTTTTTTTTAAACCCCAAAAATCAAACCATGTTGCGTATAGCCAAGTCGACAACAGCGTTGCCATCAAGAAACAGAAAAAGAAAGCTAAAAATAAGAAGAAAGAAAAATGTGAACAAACAAAGAAAAAAGCACACACAAAAATCAAAAGAAGAAGAACTGACCAAGTTGCAGTAAAGGCCCTTGGTCAATACGTCCATCTTGACATTCACCGTGGACAGGCTCAAGGAGTGGATGTCAGACAGGGACATCCTCTGCCTGTTCTTGTTGCTGAAGCAAGCTTCTCCTGCTGTCTGCTGGATCTTGCATTTGTCGTCCTGCCGCAACAAGCACAGACAATAACGACAGTTCAGTTCAAATCAGTATCTGAGGGAGGCACACACTACATCGCACTTGCTAAGCAGATGCCTGACCAGCAGAGCAACCCAGCACGCTTACTCAGGCTTCAAGGAAAACTATACTGAACGTTTTTCTTTTCTTTTTTTTGAATAATAATAATAAAGATATATATAAAATAATAAAATGATAAATATATGAATAATAATAATTGACTGATTAATTGTCATCCATCTTATCTAAAATGATAAATATATGAATATTAATAACTGATTGATTGTCATCCATCTTATCTAGTGATATAATGGTAGTGCACTGGTCTGTCAATATCAGTCCTGCTGTAAGCAATGTCTGGAACAATAACAATGATTGAGTGATTGACTGATTGTGATTGATTGATTAACACCTGTGTTATCTCGTAAGATAACGGTAGTGCCCTGGTCAGTCAAAATCAGTCCTGTTGCAGGCAGTGTCTGGAACGATAATAACTGATCAGTTGATTAACACCTGTGTTATCTTGTGAGATAATGGTAGTGCCTTGCTTGGTCTGTCAAAATCAGTCCTGCTGTGGGCAATGTCTGGAACGATAATAATAACAAATGACTGATTGATTAGCACCCATCGTATCTCATTAGATAATAATAGTGCCTTGGTCAGTCAAAATCAGTCCTGCTGTGGGCAATGTCTGGAACGATAATAATAACAAATGACTGATTGATTAGCACCCATCGTATCTCATTAGATAATAATAGTGCCTTGGTCAGTCAAAATCAGTCCTGCTGTGGGCAATGTCTGGAACGATAATAACAATGACTGATTGATTAGCACCCATCGTATCTCATTAGATAATGGTAGTGCCTTGGTCAGTCAAAATCAGTCCTGCAGTAGGCAATGTCTGGAACAATAACAATAATAATAATAACTGATTGATTGATTAGCATCCGTCTTATCTTGTTAAATAATGGTAGCACCCTGAGTCAGTCAAAATCAGTCCTGTCCATCTATTCTGAATTGTTATAATGAATTCATATACAAAATAAAACTATGGTCGACCCAAGAACGTCCGGGACAAAAAAGAAAAAAAAATAATCAGTCTTGCTGAAAGCAACATCTGGAGTGGCTCCGCAATCCAGTCCAGATATGGATACTTTTATAGCACCTATCCTTGGTCAGAAACTAAGCTCTAAGCACATAATAAACACAGAGTCATTTGCACAACAGGCTGCCTACCTGGGTGCCACTGGGTGTTCTTCATTCGTTTCCTGTGTCATTCAATCAGGTTTCAGTCACACACACATACACACTCATACATCTGACCATTTTGTTTATTCATCCCGCCATGTAGGCAGCCATACTCCTTTTTCAGAGCTATGCATGCTGGGCATGTTCTCTTTTCCATAACCCACCAAACACTGACATGGATTACAAGATCTTTAACATGCGCATTTGATATTCTGTATGCGTAAACTCATGAAGGGGGGTTCAGGCACAAGCAGGTCTGCACACATGTTGACCTGAGGGATCAGAAAAATCTCCACTCTTGACCCACCAGGCCCCACTACCTAGATTCTAACCTGGGACCCTCAGATTGAAAGTCCAACGCTATAACTCTCTCCACACGAATGACGAAAGAGGTGACGATGACAGAGTTTCCCTGCAATCAACATCATCAAAATATTACAAGCGGCAGGCTCATATATTGGAGAGGTGGGTTTAGACAAAGAATATCACATTTCCAACGATGGAGGCTAAAGGCTGCGTCATTCAGACACCCACAGAACATCCGAGGGGTCTCTGTGAGGGAGAGGAGAGAGGACTGGGAGTCCGGAGAGAGTTAACCACTCGGCTATTGCACACTCAGGAGTGTGGATCAAGACCCAGGGTTTGCTGTCTCTGCTGCCTGTGCTGTCTACCGTCCTCCAGCTGGTGGTAGCGTTTCTCCTCGCCTGTCTTGAATCCTTCTGGTACCACATGGCACCAGCTGCTGTGGTCCTCAGCAAGCAGTTCCCAGCTGTCTTGTGTCGATGCCTATGAGTTTCAGGTCGTGCCTGCAGCACAGCACTGTGCAGTGGCCAGTGGCCAGCTCGCAATACAGGATGTTCTTCAGCACGTAGGCAGGCGCAGTAGCCAAGTGACAGGCACAACAGCCCAGTGTTTAAAGCATTGGACTTTCAATCTGAGGATCCCCAAATCAGTAACGGCGCCTGATGGGTGATGATGCAGATTTATCCAATCTCACAGGTCAACATATGTGCAGACCTGCTTGTGCCTGAACCCCCTTCTTGTGTATACGCACACAGAAGATCAAATATGCATGCTAAAAGATCCTGTAATTCATGTCAGTGTTCAGTGGGTTATGGAAACAAGAACATTCCCAGCATGCTCATCCCTGAAACCGAGTATGGCTGCCTACATGGTGAGGTAAATAAACTAAATGGTCATACACATAAAATGTTACATGTCTGTCTGAGTGTGTATGTGTGTGTGCCTGAAATCTGATTGAATGACACAGGAAACAAATGATGAGCGTCCAATGGCAGTCGGCTCTACCCTGGTAGGCAGCCTGTTGTGCAAATGCCACTGCAACGGTGCAAATGACTGTGATGATGATGATGATATGGATTCTGATTTAACACCTATCCTAGAGGCAGCCAAAAAAAAAAAAAAAAAGAAAGAAAGAAAAAGAAACGAATCTTACAGAGATGGTATGGTCACACTTGTACACATAGCCGTGCCAGGGAATCCCAGCTACAATGGAGGCAGGGCCTCTGGACGACGTCTTCAGCGAAATGTAGCGATCAATACCTGAAAACAAGGCAATCACAGTCACAACAGGTTTCCTTCTGATAGGCGCAATAGTCAAATGGCTCGGTTATGGCACTGGACTTCCATTCCTAAGGTCCTGGGTTCGATCCTGCTATAAGACTCAAGAATGGTTTATTGAACATACACACAGAGTTTATTGTTCGACATGTGCAAACACTAAAATAAAGTGTACACATGTAAACGTATGTGACTCACTGTACAAGGACTACGTTTTCATCCAATGAGTTAAAGCGGAGTAAGTTAATCAAGAATGTACATGCGAGTACCTGCCTGGTGAATTAAGGGTGGAGATTTTTCCAATGTCCCAGGTCAACATGACTGCAGACCTGCTAGTGCCTTAATCTCCTCTGTGTGCAACACGCACGTTAAACATCCCGTAATCCCTGTCAGTGTTGAGGAAACAGGACCATACTCAGCATGCACTTCCCTGAAAATGCATGGCTGCCTGCATGGTGGGGTAAAAGCACATTCATTCAAGCAGATGAACTTGAGAGTTACAATCCATGAACCCAGAAAAAAAAAGGGGGGAAAAAAAGACCAGGTTTCTGAACACTGACCTTTCTCAAAGAGGAATTCATGAAATGTTTTGCTCATTCAAAAATACTGATCTGTCAATTCACATCATAAAAATTCTACTCAAGTATTGTCCGTATCTTTTAGGAAAGAAATGAAAAGATTCACACTAAGAACATTCCAAAATAGGTAAAAATAACTTTTCATCACACTGAGACAGAAATACCTAAATATACACATAAGTGACTCACCGTAAAAGAACTACGTTTTCCTCCAACTGAGACAGAAATACCTACAAATACACATATGTCACTCACTGGACAAGAACTATATTTTCATCCAATCGAGATAGAAACACCTATATATGTATATACACATATGTGACTCACCATACAAGAACTACGTTTTCATTCAACTTGAGACAGAAATACCTACATGTACACGTATGTGACTCATCGTACAAGAACAACATTTTCATCCAACTGAGACAGTAATACCTAAATATACATATATCTGACTCATCATACAAGAACCATGTTTTCATCCAATGAAGACGGAAATACCTATATATACACATAAGTGACTCACCATACAAGAACTACAATTTCATTCACTCAAGACAGAAAAACCTACACAAACACGTGTGTTACTTACCATACAAGGGCTAACTTTTCGTCCACTCAAGACAGGAACACCTACATGAACATGTATGTGACTCACCGTACAAGAACTACAATTTCATCCACTCAAGACAGAAAAACCTACACAAACACGTGTGTTACTCACCATACAAGGGCTAACTTTTCGTCCACTCGAGACAGGAACACCTACATGAACATGTACGTGACTCACCGTACAAGAACTACAATTTCATCCACTCAAGACAGAAAAACCTACACAAACACATGTGTTACTCACCATACAAGGGATACCTTTTCGTCCACTCGAGACAGGAACACCTATATGAACATGTACGTGACTCACCGTACAAGAACTACAATTTCATCCACTCAAGACAGAAAAACCTACACAAACACATGTGTTACTCACCATACAAGGGATACCTTTTCGTCCACTCGAGACAGGAACACCTATATGAACATGTACGTGACTCACCGTACAAGAACTACAATTTCATCCACTCAAGACACAAAAACCTACACAAACACGTGTGTTACTCACCATACAAGGGCTACCTTTTCGTCCACTTGAGACAGGAACACCTACATGAACATGTATGTGACTCACTGTACAAGAACTACAATTTCATCCACTCAAGACAGAAAAACCTACACAAACACGTGTGTTACTCACCATACAAGTGCTACCTTTTCATCTACTCGAGACAAGAACACCTACATGAACATGTACGTGACTCACCATACAAGAACTACAATTTCATCCACTCAAGACAGAAAAACCTACACAAACACGTGTGTTACTCACCATACAAGGGCTACCTTTTCGTCCACTCGAGACAGGAACACCTACATGAACATGTACGTGACTCACCGTACAAGAACTACAATTTCATCCACTCAAGACAGAAAAACCTACACAAACACATGCGTTACTCACTATACCAGGGCTACCTTTTTGTCCACTCGAGACAGGAACACCTACATGAACATGTACGTGACTCACCGTACAAGAACTACAATTTCATCCACTCAAGACAGAAAAACCTACACAAACACGTGTGTTACTCACCATACAAGGGCTACCTTTTCGTCCACTCGAGACAGGAACACCTACATGAACATGTACGTGACTCACCGTACAAGAACTACAATTTCATCCACTCAAGACAGAAAAACCTACACAAACACATGTGTTACTCACCATACAAGGGCTACCTTTTTGTCCACTCGAGACAGGAACACCTATATGAACATGTACGTGACTCACCGTACAAGAACTACAATTTCATCCACTCAAGACAGAAAAACCTACACAAACACATGTGTTACTCACCATACAAGGGATACCTTTTCGTCCACTCGAGACAGGAACACCTATATGAACATGTACGTGACTCACCGTACAAGAACTACAATTTCATCCACTCAAGACAGAAAAACCTACACAAACACATGTGTTACTCACCATACAAGGGATACCTTTTCGTCCACTCGAGACAGGAACACCTATATGAACATGTACGTGACTCACCGTACAAGAACTACAATTTCATCCACTCAAGACACAAAAACCTACACAAACACGTGTGTTACTCACCATACAAGGGCTACCTTTTCGTCCACTTGAGACAGGAACACCTACATGAACATGTATGTGACTCACTGTACAAGAACTACAATTTCATCCACTCAAGACAGAAAAACCTACACAAACACGTGTGTTACTCACCATACAAGTGCTACCTTTTCATCTACTCGAGACAAGAACACCTACATGAACATGTACGTGACTCACCATACAAGAACTACAATTTCATCCACTCAAGACAGAAAAACCTACACAAACACGTGTGTTACTCACCATACAAGGGCTACCTTTTCGTCCACTCGAGACAGGAACACCTACATGAACATGTACGTGACTCACCGTACAAGAACTACAATTTCATCCACTCAAGACAGAAAAACCTACACAAACACATGCGTTACTCACTATACCAGGGCTACCTTTTTGTCCACTCGAGACAGGAACACCTACATGAACATGTACGTGACTCACCGTACAAGAACTACAATTTCATCCACTCAAGACAGAAAAACCTACACAAACACGTGTGTTACTCACCATACAAGGGCTACCTTTTCGTCCACTCGAGACAGGAACACCTACATGAACATGTACGTGACTCACCGTACAAGAACTACAATTTCATCCACTCAAGACAGAAAAACCTACACAAACACATGTGTTACTCACCATACAAGGGCTACCTTTTTGTCCACTCGAGACAGGAACACCTATATGAACATGTACGTGACTCACCGTACAAGAACTACAATTTCATCCACTCAAGACAGAAAAACCTACACAAACACATGTGTTACTCACCATACAAGGGATACCTTTTCGTCCACTCGAGACAGGAACACCTATATGAACATGTACGTGACTCACCGTACAAGAACTACAATTTCATCCACTCAAGACAGAAAAACCTACACAAACACATGTGTTACTCACCATACAAGGGATACCTTTTCGTCCACTCGAGACAGGAACACCTATATGAACATGTACGTGACTCACCGTACAAGAACTACAATTTCATCCACTCAAGACACAAAAACCTACACAAACACGTGTGTTACTCACCATACAAGGGCTACCTTTTCGTCCACTTGAGACAGGAACACCTACATGAACATGTATGTGACTCACTGTACAAGAACTACAATTTCATCCACTCAAGACAGAAAAACCTACACAAACACGTGTGTTACTCACCATACAAGTGCTACCTTTTCGTCTACTCGAGACAAGAACACCTACATGAACATGTACGTGACTCACCATACAAGAACTACAATTTCATCCACTCAAGACAGAAAAACCTACACAAACACGTGTGTTACTCACCATACCAGGGCTACCTTTTCGTCCACTCGAGACAAGAACACCTACATGAACATGTACGTGACTCACCGTACAAGAACTACAATTTCATCCACTCAAGACAGAAAAACCTACACAAACACATGTGTTACTCACCATACAAGGGCTACCTTTTCATCCACTCGAGACAGGAACACCTACATGAACATGTACGTGACTCACCGTACAAGAACTACAATTTCATCCACTCAAGACAGAAAAACCTACACAAACACATGTGTTACTCACCATACAAGGGCTACCTTTTCGTCCACTCGAGACAGGAACACCTACATGAACATGTACGTGACTCACCGTACAAGAACTACAATTTCATCCACTCAAGACAGAAAAACCTACACAAACACATGCGTTACTCACCATACCAGGGCTACCTTTTCGTCCACTCGAGACAGGAACACCTACATGAACATGTACGTGACTCACCGTACAAGAACTACAATTTCATCCACTCAAGACAGAAAAACCTACACAAATACATGTGTTACTCACCATACAAGGGCTACCTTTTCATCCACTCGAGACAGGAACACCGACATGAACATGTATGTGACTCACCGTACAAGAACTACAATTTCATCCACTCAAGACAGAAAAACCTACACAAACATGTGTGTTACTCACCATACAAGGGCTACCTTTTCATCCACTCGAGACAGGAACACCGACATGAACACATATGTGACTCACCGTACAGAAACTGGGTGATGGGGACGGTGGCCTGGGCCAGACAGTCCTTGTCAGCAGGGGCCACAGGGATGTAGCTGTCAGGACTCATCAGCAGAAAGTCACACTCAGACAGCAGTGCCCTCACGTCCCCACAGTCCGACTTGCATGGCGGCTCCCACGGCACGATGCAGTACGTCTGGAACAGTCAAAAGCAGGTGTGAAAAATGTTTCCTGATCTTGTGTGGTTTAAAAATGCAGTGATGTGATGATGATGATGATGATACAGATACTCATACAGTGCCTACCATTGGTCAGAGACCAAGCTCTAGGTGCTTTACAAACAGGGAGTCGTTTGCGCAATAGGCTGCCTACCTGGGTTGAGCCAGCTCAACTGACAGCTGCCACTGGGTGCTCATCACTTGCTTCCAGTGTCAGTCAGTCAGGTTTCAGTCATGCACATACACACTCTCAAACAGACAGGCAGCATTTTACATGTATCACCGTTTTGTAAATTCACCATGCATGCAGCCAAACTCCATTTTGGGGGTTGTACATGCTGGGTATGTTCTTGTTTCCATAACCCACCGAATACTGATATGGATTACAGGATCTTTAACGTGTGTACTTGATCTTCTGCATGTGTATACACACAAGGGGATTCAGACGCTAGCAAGTCTGCACATATGCTGACCTGGGAGATTGGACAAATTTCCACCCTTAACCCACCTGGTGTAACAGGGATCGGACTCAGGAAACTTGGGCAAGAATCCAGTGCTCTAACTATTTGACCGCTGCACCCACGACCACCGAATCTGTCAGGTCTTTCTTCTTTTTTCTGCTGCTCATTATCCCTCAACTCTGTGAAGTGTCACTGGGGTGACACACAGAGTAACTGTTCACCAGATTCCTCCATGTCTGTTAGTTGTGGGTCAAAGCCTGAGTCTCTGGTAATGCAAAAGCATTTGCAGGGCCCCAGTGAGTTTTCAACATGTGCAAAGGACTCACTACAACAGCTCCACATTTTTCAGGTAATGCAAAACAAAACCATTTCACTCAAATATACTACTGTGACCAATCATTTCTTTCATACTGTTAAACAACAAACACACAAACCCATTATGGTTACACTGAATTTTATGCTGCACAAGACAATACCAACCACAGCCTCATAAAGATTCTCAAACAGACATTCCTGAATTCAGACTAATCCATATACGCTACACCACATCTGCTAGACAGATGCCTGACCAGCAGTACAACCCAACACTAGTCAGGCTTTCAGTGCATGCATATGTGATACATACTTGTCTATCACTAAAAGTGGATTTTGTCTACAGAATTTTGCCTGAGGACAACAACACTGATGTTGCCATGGGATCTTTTTCAGTGTGCCATGTGCATGCTGCACATGGGACCTCAGTTTACCATCTCATCCGAATGGCTAGATGCTCAGTTTGATCTTCCAGTCAAACGTGGGAGAAAGGGCAGACCAGGATCCTAGCCCACCCCTTAACCATTCTGCCACATCCACCATCTGATCAACACTGTATTCGCAGATAAGCGTCTATCATTCTGCCACCTCTTAACCATGCTGCCACCTCCACCAGATCATCGACACTGGCAAATAAGCTTCTTTATCATTCTGCCACCTCTTCATAACCATTCTACCACCTAGCACCATATATCATCAGACAGCCTCCACAATCTCCTCAAACAACCGCCAGAACTGACCTCTCTGTTGTGCCGTTTCCGGACTTCCTCCATGGCATTCGACAGAACTTCCCCCATCTTGCACAGAACCACAGACTTGTTGACGCTGGGGTCGGCGCCCTCCAGGTTGGCAAAGAAACCCAGCAGGTCATACACAATGTGGTCCGCCATGAAGAGACTCTGGTAGGTCAAAATCATGTTCGTAAAGTTGGATTTCACCCCATCCGTGTCGCTGACCAGCCTCTGTAGGTCATCTGGCACAAGCTCTGAAAATGGGGGGTGGGGGGGGGGGGAGAAAAAAAGAACTGTGTTATGATTTAATGGAGAAAAAAAGAAAAGTAATAAATCAAGAAAAAGGAATAATCTGCACATGTGTGGGGTGTGGGGAGGGGGGAGAGAAAAAGAATTGTGTCATGATCGAATGGAGAAAAAAATGAATTAATAATAAATCAAGAAAAAGAAATAACCTACACACACACATGTGTGTGTGTGTGCGTGTGTGTGTGCATGCGTGCAAGTGTGTGTGCAGGTGCAAGTGTGTCTGCACATTAGCACAAGCATGCATGCACAATGAAACAGGTACAAAAAACAATAAACACACTTCTTCAAAAAAGGACGGACACACACTACACAAAAGGAAACCAAACAGGTCAGGAGGGGACTTGAGAGTTTCACCAAACTCAAGCAGTCCGCTTTTAACACAAAGAAATAAAAAGACTGATGTGGAAGGAACATGTACATTTTCTGATGTGAACATAATGCTGAGGACTTTCTGATAAGAAGATTATCTGAAGAATGCCATGGGTGGTGCACACATGCATGTGTGAATACATATGCGCATGCACACACATGAATGCACACATGCACACACACACACACACACACACAAAGCAGAGGGACCGTTTTCAATCTTGGGAAGCTGAACTTAAGTGAGGCTACTTCTGCATTCGTTTAACTACAACCCCCATGTTCGCTCAATCAGATCTATATCTGAACGCACTTTTATGTGTACTGTATCCTAACTTTCTACACTGCCGTTTAGGTGGCAGCACTCTTCTTGAGGTCACAATTATACTGATAAGCGTATTCATATAGCTCTAAATCTTGTGCAAGTCAAAGAGCTTTCACACCAGTCGTTCACATGCATGCATTGGTCTGATGCAGTAGGGATGAAAGATGGAAGTTATCAATACAAAATATAGAAGTAAATAGAAAGAAACTGTGGACAGGAATTGGGGAGGAGGAGGTGGCACAGAACTGTTTTTGGAAAGAGGTATGTTTTCAGGTCAGACTTAAAAGAGCTGAGACCTACATATGTGTTTGTTCATTTGTGTGTGTTAGTGTGTTTGAAAAACAGTGTGTGTGTGTGTGTGTGTGTGTGTGTGTGTGTGTGTGTGTGTGTGTGTGTGTGTGTGTGTGTGTGCATACCTGCATGCATGCGTGCTTGTGTGTGCGTGAGCGCGCGTGTGTGTATGTGTGTGCGCGCACGTGTGCATGTGTGTGTGATTGTGTGAATGCACGCATGTGTTCACACAAGTGTGTGTGCATGCATGCACGAATGTGCGTGACTGTGCCTGTTTTTGTGAGGAAGCACAAACATGCTGATGCATGTAAATTTGTGCATGCAGGTCTGTGCATATGCAAGCGAGCAAGCGTGCATACATGCACCCCTGTTGCTGCGCAGGCGGCGATACAGATAATGAGATAGTTACACCTGGCTCTCAAGTCAGTCCAATCTTTGGCAGCTCTTCCTGTCAACCTCTGACACTTTTTAGGTCTCCTTCCCTGTCTCAGTCATCCCACCAGCTCTTTCCATCACCCGTTCCCCAAACCCCACGTGCACACATACACATACTACCATCCCCACACGTCTCGTAACACTTAACAATGAAGATGTTACCCTAAAGAAAAAAGTGGTGATATACTTTCTCCACTCACCCCTCAAGCCGTAGCGTCTGCCCATGGAGTGCGTGTAGCAGGCTGTGAGCCCTGTGGTTCGGGTGCTGGAGAAGTAGGCCGACACCACCATCGTGATCGTCTCCCACTTCCACGCCTTGATGTCCGATGTTCCATTCGTAATCACAATCACCTGCAAGAGGGGGGAGGGAGGGGGTCAGGAGGGGTGGGGGTGAGAATAAATGACTGTCATTATCATCATATCACAATCACCTGCAAGGGGGGTGGGGGAAAATAAATGTCCATCATTATCATCATTGTTACATGACGGCTCGACTGACCGCACAGAGCTGTATCAACTCTGTCAATATAGATCCTTCAGAATCTAAACAGAAACAAAGCTGGTAAAAATAATTTTTAAAATCAGACACTAGTAGTCATGTTCATGAACCTAGGACGTGTCTATGACATTGATCATGCTGTCAATTTTTCACCAGACAGATTTTTTTTTTTTTTTTAATTTGTGACCACCACCATACTTGCATGTATAAGATTTTGTGTAATACTGCACAAACAAAACAAGAAAATTAACAATGGGCAACTCACACATCCTTGATGCAAAATAGAAAAAAATACAATATAATTATCATGAATGTCCATTGACAGTCAAAACAGCCAAGTGGTTAAGCCTAAGGTGTCAGATTTTCCATCAGAGGGTCCTGGGTTCAAATCCTGGTCATTGAGCCAGGTGGTTTAGGGGTGCAGATTTTTTTTTTTTTTTTTTTCAAATCTCCCAGGTCAACAGATGTGTAGACCTGCTGATGCCTGAACCCCCTCCATGTGAATACGCAAGCAGATAAAAGATAAAATATTTGATTCAATTTGATTTGATATGGTCCGAGACTTTCTTCTTCTTCTGCGTCTAAGCTTTATTTTCTCTTTCCAGCTGTCTTCCACTATTAAATACTTAAAAACCTGGCGCTACATCAAACAGAAACAGTAGACTAATTAGAAGTCAAAGTAGCAGGTAGCAGCAGCAGTAGCAGTAGTAGTAGCAAAAGTGGTAACTATCAACCAGTAATAGTAGCAATTGTCTTGCAGCCTGCACGGTTTGTGAGCAGAAAAAGTGTAGAGGGATAAACATCAGCAGTCAATAAAATACAAATTCTCCTGAACCATAGCTTGACTTGGGGCCACACAAAATCTGTGGATGACGTGGACCCACTTCCATCTGTCAAACTGACTTAGATAATGACGCACATTTTAGTGACTGTGTTCTCCACCTGTACACGGTTCACTCCCCCCCCCCCCTCCATATGCCTTGGGGGCCACAACATACCCTATGGATGACATGGACCCACTTCCATCTGTCAAACTGACTTAGATAATGACGCACATTTTAGTGACTGTGTTCTCCACCTGTACACGGTTCACTTCCCCCCCCAGTATGCCTTGGGGGCCACAACATACCCTATGGATGATGTGGGCCCACCTCCACCTGTCAAACCCGCTGATCTTATGTAACAAATTACAGGGACTGAGGGCAAAGGATAGGGGGGGTGTGCGAGTGTGTGAGTGTGTGTGTTAATGTGAGCATATGAGTGTGTGAGTGTGTGAGCGTGTGTGTGTGTGTGTGTGTCAGTGTGTGTGTGTGTGTGTGTGTGTTTGTGTGTGTACGTGTGTGTGTGTGTGTGTGTGTGTGTGTGTGCGTGTGCGTGTGTGTACCTTTCTCATCATGCTGTTCAGCACACTAAGAACACTGTCGTTTCTTTCTTTCTGTATTCTTTCTTTTGTAATTGCAGGCTGCACCTCCCACATTCACTAAGGTACATGGATGGTTGGCTTTTAAACACATTAAATCATTTCTTCTTCTTCTGCTGCCAGATCTTCTGCTAAGTCTCAGTGGCATCACTCTAACGCCACTCATCCCTTGTCCCCCATGCACTGCCACACCCAGGTTTATCTGCAGCCCTATCAGTGCCAGCAGTCCACAGGGAACAACTGATGTTTAGTATCCAGGTGGCCATGCATGAAAGGGGGCCCTGCACTGCTACTGGGACACTTTAGCAGTGTTCAGTGGTGTACGTTCTGTTTCAACATACTTATTACGACATCGCCTACAGAGCTCTCCCTATTGACGACAGTATCGCTTCATCATGGAGCAGACCGAGAAAGCGTCCCCCTACAGTGCCCCCTACCAACAACAATAATCGCTTAGTCATGGAGCCGACAGAGAAAATGTCCCTTCCAGAGTGTCCAATGACATTTCCCCAACACCAAAGATTTTGATAGGAACTCACCCCGAGTATGGAAGTGGAGGGAGATTGAAACTGAGGTCACCACAAGAGCAGAACATGAAAAGCCACAGGATTTGAGAAAAAAAAAATTTCTACGCTGATGATGAACGAGGGTGATGATGATGGTGATGATGATGCTATGGAGATCGGTTTTTTGGTTTGGGACTTCAAGCAAAACAAGTCTTAAACTACACTTCCTTTCATAAGTGGAGTGATGGACTAGAGGTAACGTGTCCACCTAGGAAGCGAGAGAATCTGAGCGCGCCGGTTCGAATCACGGCTCAGCCGCCGATATTTTCTCCCCCTCCACTAAATCTTGAGTGGTGGTCTGGACACTAGTCATTCGGATGAAACAATAAACCGAGGTCCTGTGTGCAGCATGCACTTAGCGCACGTAGAAGAACCCACGGCAACAAAAGGGTTGTTCCTGGCAAAATTCTGTAGAAAAATCCACTTCAATAGGAAAAACAAATAAAACTGCACACAGGAAAAAATACAAAACAAGAGAGGCAAGGCCTTCAAGACTCACTGGTGATACACTTAAAAAAAATTCTAATCGTTAAAATGTGTTCTGTATTTGTTATTATAAAGCTTCAGGTTAAAAAAAAAAAAGAAAAAAAAAAGAAAAGTCCTAACCAGATTCGAACCCCGCGTATTCAGGTGAGAAGAAACTGTCTTACCCATTACACTATCGTGGCTCCTTAACTGACGTTCTAAAATTTAATATTTAAACATACTTTTTTAAAGGGCGATAAATCGATTGCGGTATTTGCAGTGAGAACGCTGTTTCTGGTGTATCTTTGGCATTCAAAAAATCTTTAAGGGCAATAAAAAAAATTCTTTTTAAGTCCTCGGTAAAGGAGATGTGGCTATCGTGCAATCACACTGCAACATTTAGCCGTTTTCTCTAGATCTAGATAGATGTACAAGTTTATTTACACCCGCCGGGAATGTAGTACAACACTGTCGATCGATTCAATTTCTCTTTTATGTTCATTCTAGTTTTATAGTTTTAAAGTTGATATGAAAATTGAGTATTTTGTTAAACTAATAATATGCAGAGCCAAGTACAAGTACTTCTAAACGTCGTATGAAGTGAAAAGGACTTCATTTTGAGAAAAGTCAAGACTGGAAATTTTTTCGTTTCATCAATTCAAGGGTATTAACTCGCATGGTTTACAATTTTTAACTGTGAATTCCGACTGATTCTGTGGATATTTTTATGGCAGTTTGGGGCATAATCCAGTAAGTGATGAGGCGTTCACAAATCTTTCTCTGAATAAATATTTAACGGTCTCTTTCTCCAACTTTCCATCACATTATCGTGTATTGTCCATTGAATATAGGATTGAACGGGCAGGTCAACAACTTGAAACAAATGGCGTCGTTCGCGTTCACGAAGAATATGAGCACGCGCTTTGAATGTGTATAAATATGTGTATGCAACTGATTTTTGCCCATGACCTTCAGGGCTCAGCCAATAGATCTATAAAGTCCACTTGTCGTATTGATTTTAGTATTTTCCAAAAAAGACCACTTGGGCGAATGAACATAGTGAAAGCCCTGTACACTGAGAGTAAAACACACAAGCTTTTTATGTATTGAGTATAATTTCAAAATGTAATGTTTAAAATGAGAAAGATCAGTTTAAAGCAAACTAAGTCCCATAGCATTAATTACAGATTAATTTCCCTTTTTTACTATCTGCATCAAAACGTTTGCAAAATAAATATAACTTCCATGCTTAGCAAAAGAAGTTCCTGTTTGAACAAAAAATGATAATAATGACTGCTCTTGTTGTGTCAGAATATCAGATCAAAGTGCCAAGTTTAGAGAATAAAAAAAAATATAAATATAACAGTAAATGCAGTTTGCATATAATTTGGCTTCTTTTTTTTTTGGTGCCCATCCCAGAAGTGCAATATTGTTTTAAACAAGATGACTGGAAAGAACTGAATTTTTCCTATTTTTATGCCTAATTTGGTGTCAGCTGACAAAGTATTTGTAGAGAAAATGTCAATGTTAATGTTTACCATGGACACGCAGACACACACAGACAACCGAACACCGGGTTAAAACATAGACTCACTTTGTTTACACAAGTGAGTCAAAAATGGGTGGTGCTGTAGTGCAGCGACACACTCTCCCTTGGGAGAGCAGCCCGAATTTAACACAGAGAAATCTGTTGTGATAAAAAGTGAAATACAAATACAATATATATCCGGGTGTCAACTAGGCCCGAGAGAAAGACACCTGCAGCATGGGTCAGGAAACTTGAACAAAACACCCAAACACAGATTCATGATGAGAATGATCTTCAATTGTGTCACCCCAGTCTTCCCATATGGGTCTATAACATACTAAACAATGTGTGGGAATCAGCCGCATGCCAGTGAAAAGAAAACCACCCTCTGCTGGGACTCAAGCCCAGATCAGCAGATGTATATATATATATATATCTACATATATACACACATATATATATATATAGAGAGAGAGAGAGAGAGAGACAGACAGACAGACAGACAGACACAGAGAGAGAGAGAGAGAGAGAGAGAGAGAGAGAGAGAGACAGACAGACAGACAGACAGACACAGAGAGAGAGAGAGAGAGAGAGAGAGAAAGAGAGAGAGATTTAAATACATACAATGATACATTCACACATATATATCTATATATATACCTGTGCAAAATTTGTAGTGCATGAATGTACTTAGCTCCCTTCGGTGTTCTTCTCTATCAATGTCATAAAAGGATCTGAGCCATATCAATGCAAGACAGCGTGGCGAAGAAACACAATGGACGTATTCATGTTATGCACACACACACACACACACACACACACACACAACACAGTGACACTGTTGTAAACACACATACACTCTCTCTCTCTCTCTTTCCCCTTTACCTCGTCTAATGACTTCAAGTGAACAGACACTGAATTGAAGAAAATATCACAAACACACACATATGCATGCACTAGCACATGCTCACATACACACACACACACACACACTGAAGGCATACTGTATGCAACAAGACATAAAAGGCCAGTTGCATCTGCAACTCAACTGCTTTGTTAAAGGTCATTTGTGCTCTCCATTTCATAGAAGGCAATTAATCTCCTCCCTTTTTTTCCCCAACCCATCTATAACTCTACTGCTGCAAGAAAACTCTGCAATGTTTTATATATCAAACACATTTTTTTTTAAGTACAACGTTACAATTATTTTCCTGTTTTGTCATACACTTAGGTCACACATACATGGATTCTTGTGATGCTATTCCGCAAATGACATGTTCACTTTCATGTACAAAGGACAGTGATAGTTTTAAGTGGCGATGAGTGTTACATTCAATCTCCCTGATTTCCATTATAATCCAATGCTAGTTTAAAAATAAGTACTTCACATTCAAGGCCTGCCCATTATGGCCTGCCATGCAATTTTGTTGAATATTCTGTCACACATGTATACAAATGATTGTAGACTTCTACTTGATTTTTTTTCTTTTTTTTTCTACATTTGAATGTCATCATTTAAAAGAAGATATGGGCAAATGTCTCTCTACTTCTCCATAAAATGGCTTGGTAGATTTAACATAAGCTCATGAGCACTGGCACACAAACAACCCAACACGCACACAAAAACTGATGGTAAAACACACACACAAACCCCCCAACACAAACACAAAAGCACTCACACACACATACACACACGTTCTCACACACAACTACGCACATGTACATACGCCTGCACACATAAACGCATGCACACACACAAAATAATGTGCATGTGCATGTGCATATACACATGCACACCCAAACACCCACATGCGCACACACACACACACCTGTGTGCACACACACGCACATAATGCACACACTCACATGCATACGACGCACACACACACACACACACACACACACACACGCACGCACACACACAATGCACACACTCACATGCATGCACACGTACACACACATGCACACACACACACACAGTTGAAGACCCTTACTTACTCTTTCAAAAACAAGTGACAGAGTAAAAAAAAATCTCATCATGTTCCCCCCATCCCAACCCCCAACCCCCACCATCCTTCACCACCCGTTGCTGATTCTTTTTGTTTGTTGTCTTGTGTTGTCCTTTTTTTTTTTTCTTTTTTAAATTCTTTTTTTCTTCTTGACTATTTATGTTTGCTGAAATCACTGCTTCAACTGTATTACATTCATTTACCTTTCACAGCACCTGTTTTGCGAACTCTGAACCTACATACAAACATCTCAGTGCAACAGGTGTGGTGCTGTGTGTGTGTGTGTGTGTGTGTGTGTGTGCGCGCGCTCTCAGCAAGCAATGGGACACCGCATGGGACATAAAGAGTTGGGTTACATAGTATGCAGGGTGACAAGGACACCCACTCACCACCCAAGCCAAAGCTAAAGCCATCAACTTACGGTGTGTTGAGGTGTGGCGGTATGTGGATATGTGGGAGGTGCAGGGAGGGGTGAGGGGGGGGAGGGGGGGGGCAGCGAGGGGGAAAGGGCAGTTGTGTTGGGTTGGGTTTGTGTCATGCTCTTCTCTTCGCTGTACTCTTTTGAGAGGTGTAACAAGTTTACAGCTGTTGATTGTACTGATGATTATTATTATCTATATCTACATAAAATTATAAGGTGTTATATATATATGTATGTGTGTGTGTGTGTGTGTGTGTGTGTGTGTGTGTGTGTGTGTGTGTGTGTGTCTCGCTCTCTCTCTCTCTCTCTCTCTCTCTATATATATATATACACATTATATGTCGAGAGACAGAGACAGACAGACAGAGATAGATTGGTGGGCAGATAGATAGTTATATCACTGCACTCTGTTTTGTTTTTCTCAAAGACAAGGCTTCCATACAAAGCTATGCTGCGTAGATGAACGCACCAGTTCGTGAACCTCTCTTCTTCTTCTGTGTCCAAGGCCTGCAACTGCCACATTCACCTGTATGGTGCAAATGGGGCTTTTACATGATCACCGTGTTTACTAGCGCCCCACCATGAAAGCAGCCCTACTCTGTGCCCAGATGTGTGCACACTGGTTATCTTCTTGCTTCCAGAACCCATCAGGCAAAAGCTGACACAGATTAACTCATTCAGCCTTGGCATCAAAACTGGTCTCATTAAAACAGTTTTCACATTCCTTCATATTCATAAACTGTAAGGGAAGGGAGCTAACTTGTACAGTATTTCTGGATGTGTCTACACATTATTTGGAGGAGAAACAGTACATTTCCTGCCCTTTTTTTCCGCATCAATATAGCATGAAAGCCTGCCAAGGATGTAAACACCCCATGGGTTAAATGGGTTAACATGCGAACTTGATGTTCTGCATGAGCATACGCATGTGTATAGTGAAGCTAAAATTAATTTCTACACTTTTTCAGAAACAGCAAAATTGAGTTTTCCTCTCGGAGTACATGGATGGGTATATACCGCCAGGAACAAATGCCAGTACTGTTCTGACCCTTCTTTCTCCATAAAAGCCAGAATGGCAGGAAACACAGCAGAGGTTTCAAAAACGGCATGCTAATCTCCGAGGTTTCTTTTCATTGTATCATTATTTGTTGTTACGCTTTGTCAACACGTTTCTGAGTGAAACTCAGGCTGCTCTCCCCGTGGGCAGCGTGTCACCACAGTGCAGCACCACACTGTTTTCTTTTTTGTGTCTGCAAGTGTAAATTTATATAAATCTATCTCACTGTCAAAGTAGAGTTCTGCCAGGGACAATCTTTTTCATTTCCATGGGTTTTTATGACTGCTGAGTGCAAACTGCACACAGGACTTCTGTTTATAGCCTCATCCATATCTCTTTCACTTTCTGTATACATATACATATACACCCATGTGTTAACTGATCTTTTGTGAGAACCAGCTCAGTAGGTCGTCACTGACACGTGGAGTGTGCCCTTGTCTTGTTAGTTTAGGACAGAGTTCAGTTCACATCTCAAGACCCTGAAGCACACCTGGGGTACCGTTCAGAGACTGGCCCAAAACAGACAAGAGTGGCAGTTCTTCACTGCTGCCCTGCATGCCAGAGGGCGTAACGGGCAGCAGGTCAGTAAGTCAGTTAATAATAATAATAATGGTATTTATATAGCACTGGATCTTGTGCAGAGACAAATCAAAGCACTTTCGCACCAGTCATTCACACGCATGCGTAACTCTAAAACTATAGAAACTAAAGACAAGGAAGGGCAGGCAAGGGAGGCTATTTTGGGAAGAGGTGGGTTTTAAGGCCAGACTTGAAAGAGCTGAGTGTAGAGACTTCATGAAGCGAAACAGGAAGTTCATTCCAATCGCAAGGTCCAGAGACAGAGAAAGAACGGCAGCCAACAGTTGAGTGTTTGAATCTGGGTATGTGTAAACAGAGTGGATCCGAAGCTGATCGTAGTGAGCGAGATGGAGTTAACATTCATGAAAGATTGAAACAGTTTGAAAACTCTGTCAGTCTCATTCACTGTGACTTTCAAATTGGGTTTGTTGTGCCGGAACTTAAAACTGGTTCAAGCAAGTGATATTCAATTCTCAGTAAGATGAAACCTTACAAAATTTCGTTCTTAAGCTGTATCTTTCAACATGAATGGATCTACCTGAAGATGTGCCCAAGCCCACTTAAACAATGTCTGCTGGAAACAAAATCCTGTCAGACAGACTGAACAGACACATGGATAAATCATCAGGAAATGCTCTAGACTGCAATAAAATGACTGAAGCATACGCCCATGTTGATACAGAGAATAAAATCCTCAAGATGCATCACATTATCATGATAATGATAAACACATCCTGAAATGTAGGGGTTGGGGGAGTGCTCTCTCTCTCTCTCTCTCTCTATATATATATATATGTGTGTGTGTGTGTGTGTGTGTGTGTGTGTGTGTGTGTGTGTGTGTGTGTGTGTGTGTGTGTGTGTTTTGGTGTGGGTTTTTTTTGTTATCAATCAAACTCGGTGGAAAATAAACAATTACCTCATTCAAGCTGATTATCAACCATAAATATCTCATTATCTGCTCATAAAAGAACAACATGATATAGAAAAAAAAAAGAAAAAAAAAGTAAACACTTTACATGCATAAAAAACCATCACCCTCGAGTCATGCTTGAGGTCACCACTGACCTGTCCAATGATTCGTGTAATCACTCCAGCTACCTCATCGATGAACAGACCCTGCAGCTCAACTCTAAACGCCTGGTAAGCTTCCTAGGGGGGAAGGTCTGATCCTGTGTACTGGGGACAGGAAAACTGCGCAAGGAGTTTTAGATTTTTGAATATAAAAGACAGGAGAAATAAAAGAAAGAAAAAACAGCTTGGAATTGGGCAATATCCAAGCTATTTGGTACAACTACAAGAAAGAAGTCTGTGCAGTGTTGCATTTCAGCAAGTGAAAGGATTGTGGATGACCAGGGAAAGTTTATATATCAAGCAAGAATTCCTCTCATTTTCACAAAGATGTTCTGTGAGCTCTGGTGTTGGGCACTTTGACTGCCTATTTCAACACAGGAGCCAGTTGTTGAGTTGGTGACGGATTAAATAAGGTTTCTTGCATGGAAACAAATTATAGTATACAGACATGTACCAAAAAAATTTATATTGCAGTCACACACACACACACACACACACACACACACACACACAGTGATTTTGTTGTTTTATTGTTGTTTTCACTGGGGTGGTGTTTATCTGCTTTTTGGCATCGACTAATCCAACTGTCAACACCAGCAAAACAATGCCTTTTATTCAAAAACCATCTGTGGCTGTAACTTTGGACAGTTGAGGTCCTAAGTCTTAACTCTGTGTGCCTTTGTACCATCTTTCCATGTGTGCAGTACTGATAGTGGTGCTGACACTGACAGTAAAACAAAGCGTGCATTATATATCAGTTTTCTGTTCGGCGACATGCCCACTACACAACACTTGGACTGGCAGCACTCTCTCTCTCTCTCTCTCCATTCATCTACCTATCTATCACACACACACACATACACACACACACACACACACATCTGCACACACCACACACCACATAAACACACAAACACATCATTCCAAACATAAATGTATATCATCCCCACCACAACCCCAGCACATTACACCATTTTCACCAAAATCACTGCACCAAACAAATGACTAAGACACTAACAACTAGCTACCATGCCTCTCAAGGGCAAAAACTGGACTCTCTGAGAGTCTCTCTCTCTCTCTCTCTCTCACACACACACACACACCAATGCCCCCTTGCCTCTCCCATTCCCTCCAAGTGGCTGATACCACCCTATGGTCAGTCATTCTGGTCAGTCAGTCCCAGGAGAGGCATGCCTCAGAAATATTCTCCATTGCTGGCCACTTGTGTTTTTGCAAGCATGAGGGCTGTTTACATAACCCTGATTACAGCCTTGTCCCCTGTGCCCTCTTATCATTCCCCCCCCCCCTTCCCCCCTCAACCCACTTGTCATGCATGAGGCATTTCCAGACATAACAAGACACAGTGGGGTGGGGGTGGGGGATCATTCGTCTTTCAGTTGCTTGGCTGTTACTGTCAGAAACATGTCAGTTTGATCTTATTTTGTATTGTACTACATTGCATTGTGTTTTATATTGCACTGCATTGCATTGCATTGTACTGACTATTTCATTACTCTTTTTTTTCCCCAACAGATTTCTTTGTGTGAAATTCAGGTTGCACTCCTAAGGGAGAGTGTGTCACTACAATGCAGTGCCAGCCCTTCCCCCCCCCCTGCCTGCAGGTGTATTTGTTTTCCAATCAAAGTGGATTTTTCTCCTGACTTTTGCCAGGGACAATCCTTTCGTTGGTGTGGGTTCTTTGATTTTACTTGTGTGCACATCACTCACAGGACCTTGGTTAATTATCTCATCCAAATGACTACTTTATTCTCCCCCATCAACTGATGTTCATAACAGTAAGACATAAGACACACGCTTATCACAAAGTTAAATTCATTTTTAAGCAGATATGGTTAACCTTTGATACACGTAATGATGTATAGTACAAAAATACACATGTATGCATGTATTAAGTATCTGTGCACAAAATGACATGGACACACATATCAAACTCACACATACAGTGATACACACACACAGTCCTATAATTCACACTCACACACATGCACACACACACACTCAAACACATGCACACACACACACACACACTGAGGCTCCCTGAATTATGTGTATGTCTCTGTATGTATGTGTGTGTCTGTGGTGGGAGGGAGAGGGTGACATACTTGCCATGCTGTGGTCAGACACACACACAAACTGCATTCACATGCCTGAACTGGCTCACTGAATCAAGTCTGTGTGTGTGTTGTTGTTGTCTTCAGTTTAACGTCTTTCCACTTGAAGTGATATTAGACAATGTGTGTGTGTGTGTGTGTGTGTGTGTGTGTGTGTGTGTGTGTGTGTGTGTGTGTGTGAGTGTTTTGTGTTGTGTGTATATCTTATCGTTCATTTGATGGACACCCCAATCGTATGTGCGTGCGCACATGCGTGCGTGCGTGCGTGTGTGTGTGTGTATGTGTGTTGTTTAAATTGTGTGTGTGCACACATACACATATACATATGTATAGAACTGGAAAACTTTTGACAGGGAAAGGCAAAACTGATATTATACTAATAACAAACACTGGTATGAATTTACTGCTCCACAACAAACTGGCAGTTTAAAGTTCAAACAAGTGAGTGGATAAATTACTATCTGTGTTTTCCATCAGTTCTCAGACACAGCTTTTGCCAGTTTGGCTCCTGTAAAATATTTTACTTTGTAAGTCTGATCCCGAAGTCTGACAATCGTGTTAATTATCAATTAATCATGACACACTGACAATCTTCATAAAATGTATAGAAGGCAGATATCAACCAGGGACGGCCAAGACTATCAAGCATATATAAAGGCGAGAAATAATGCTGCAAGAGAATGCCGAAAGGCGAAAATCTGGCTAGAAAAGACAGTTGCAGAACAAGCCAAAAAAAAACCCCCCGAAATCATTTTGGTCTGACGTGAAAGCAAAAACCAGCACAAGGACATGAATATCTGACCTCAAAAGAGAAGACGGCACCAAGACCAAAACCGACGACGAAAAGGCCCAAATGCTCAAATGCAACTACTACTTTCAAAGCATTTTCACAGAGGAATAAGAGGGAGAACTGCTTGAACTAGTTGAAGCCCCTAAATATGAGTTTAGCACCACCTTGACAGACATTGAAATCCGAGAAGATGATGTCAAAAAGCTCCTCACTAAGCTCAAAGTCGGGAAAGCAGCTGGACCAGATGGCATCCCCACTATCCTGTTGGCGGAAACAGCAGACGCCCCAGCACTACCTATCAGCATCGTCTTCAGGAAATCGCTGAATGAAGGACACCTTCCAAGCATATGGAAAAAAGCCAAAGTTACACCAATCTTCAAGAAAGGGAGATGAAATTCAGCAAATAACTACCAACCTGTCAGTTTGACAACCATGGAGACACTCATCACAAACAAAATAATGGAATACATGCAAACGAACAACCTCATATGCAAAGAACAACAAGGCTTTACCCCAGGACACTCATGTGCAACACAACTCCTGGACACACTGGATTGCTGGACAGAAACCCTAGACAGAGGTGGCTCCATCGACGCAATATACATGGACTTCCGCAAGGCATTTGATTCTGATCCACACCACAAACTGACACTCAAACTAGTCAAAGCGAAGGCCCATGGCATCGAGGGAAAAGTACTGCAATGGACAGAAGCATTTCTCAGTGGCCGCACACAGCAGGTATTTGTCAATGGAAGCAAATCAGATGAGGCACGAGTCACAAGTGGAATCCCTCAAGGCAGCGTCTTAGGCCCCATACTCTTCGTCATCTACATCAACGACCTGCCAAGCCAGGTACAAAGTGAGGTCCAAATCTTGCAGATGACACAAAGCTATTCACCCAGAGCAACAAGCAACATGCCAGAGAGACCCTCCAAGAAGATTCATGAAGAGCAAGGACCCAAGCAACAATAAGCATGCCCTGACAACCACCAGAGTGGAGAAAGATCGTGGGGTAGCAGTGGACAGCCAACTGACCTTCAAGGACTATGTGTCACAGACAACATCTAAGGCCAACAGAATCCTCGGCGTTATGTGGCGATCCTTTGACCATCTCACTAAGCATACCTTCATCCAACTTTGCAAAGCACTCGTGAGACTGGTCTTGGAGTATGGCCACTCAGTCTGAAAGCCATCCCAGAAAAGCCTCCAACAAGAGATAGAAGACGTTCAATGCAGAGCCACAAAACTCACTGGCAAACTGAAGGACAAACCATACCCAGAACGCCTGTCAACCCTCAAGCTGCCAAGCCTGGAACACCGCAGACGCAGGGGAGGCATGATTGACCTCTACAAATACATCACTGCCATCTACGACACAAGCCGACCCAACTTCGAGCTGCATGACAGATGCAGCATCAGAGGCCACAGCAAGACGCTAGTAAAGCACAGATCCTGCCTAGACGTTCGGAGTTCATTCTTTTCTGAAAGAGTTGTGTCGGCTTGGAACAGCCTACCAGAGTCAGTAGTGTCCACACCCAGCTTGAACGCGTTTAAAAACAGACCTGACGCCCATTGGGCCAACCACCCAGTACTATACAACCCCGACTGCTATCAGTAGACCTTGTAAGTGCAAGCAGCTGTGGATATGGCCAACATACCGACCAGTGAACTGACCTGCAACCACAGGTCTAAAACACCGACAACATCAAGTATCAATATATAATGAGCTCACTGACTAACAAGTGAAGTAGTGTGGCAACAAGAATGAACAAGACCATGATGATGACGAAGATGACAGCTTTCATCAATCGAAATAAGGGCGATTTAAAAAAAAAAAAAAAAATGCAAATGACACTGACAGGAAAGGCAAATGTACACCTGAGTCCAGAGTACCTTGCGTTATCAGATCTGAACCAAATTTCATGCAACTGACAAATCACCGATAATTTATTTTGTTTTAAAACTACGTCTTAATATTATGTGACTGATCGAGGTCCAGTGACAGTCACAATATTTAATCTGTTTAATTCTCACCTCTTCTCGCTCTCCACTGTCCGCCGCGTACTTGCAACCGTCAGGAACTCCAAGGCTGCTGCAAACCTGCTGGCACGTGGCTATCTTCCTGCAATCGAAAAGTGACCACTGGAGCATGAAGCAGGCCACCAGTGCCAGCCAACACCTGCCTCTCAACATCGTCGTCAGGACGAGTCAGTGCACTGAGCGAAACTGAAAGAAACCCGCGCGAGGAAATATTTCGTTTGCAGAGCTCTGCAGCGTTGACAACCAACGAACAGTTTCGCGGTTCCGCTTTTTAGATAAAATCTAAGATATTCACTCAAACCTAGCAAGCCCGGCTGGTGATGGAAGTTGGTATTTGTCACACAAAATGGGATCGGATCGGATTATCACACGCTGAGCACAACCGACAGTGTAGACAGGGTACACAACTTTTCGCTTCCTGTCGCCTGCTTGATGACACAGAGCAGCGTCACGTGACCCTCTCGGCAGGTGAGGACAGGTTGGCCCGTGAATGAAAAGAATGATAATTGTTCAGTGACAGCACACACGTGCCTCTGGGACGCGAACCCTCACAGTGACACACTGCTGTGCACGAACCCCTTGTTAACACAATAAAAATGAGTTGGACAGCTCGGGTGCTGTCAAACTTACAGTGGCCTCGTTCAGGGTTGTTTTTTTGTGTGTGTTTTTTTGACACTTCGTTTTTTTGTTTTGTTATTTTCCTTATCTTTTCTTGCGCGACACTCCCGTTTACAGTTGTATGGCCAGTTTACCCACTGAGTTATCTAAGGTTGCATTGTGGGTTTTTATTTGCACAATTATACATGCAGGGAAATTTTAGATGGCTTACAATTTCTTTCCACTTCGGCGGAGTTTTGGCCCGCATCAGCCACGGAGTCGTTAATCTCTTATCTCCCACCTCGATCCTCTTTCAAGTTAGAATTGCATGTTTACTGTTACGGCTTTAAGTGAAGTCTCTTCTGGTGATTTTTGTGGACAGCTTTTATCGCTACCCCCTCCACCGATGAATATTGAATTTTGTGGCATCTCAGCAGTAACTGACTTGATGCCCCAAGAGCAGTATGGATTGTCTCACTGAGTGGTTTTTACATCATCAGATGATGTTAGTGACATTTTCAGTATAACTTGACGTGCGCACTTCTCTAGTATACAGTTCAGAGCTTTATGAACTTCACAAGAAGATATATATCTTATCATGATGAAGCAAACAAATCAAGTTTTTACATAATACTTGTGACTACGTCACGCAGGTCACTGTACCACCAATACCACTGACCACTGATTCCAGTCCCCTTGGTAAAGTTTTTAGGAGTAGTTATGTATTGAACAGTTCTGGGAGGTGTATGACACAGTCAGTTTTGAAGGCTTTCATTAGGTCAGTACACTAATTTAAAGTAGACTGTATTTTCTGTATTTTGGGCATGGTTCAAACCGAACGGCGGCAATTAAGTCCAGACTGAAAGAGTTGAAAAAGAGTAGTGAGAACATGATGTTCAGTTCCACCCAATGAGAAGGCGCCACCTCAGAATCATGGTTTGAGTGTGCGTCCCATCTAAAAATAGAATGGATAGCTGATTGGCCATGAAAGCTGAAGCCAACAGGACGCCATATTGTTCCTCGTTTCCCGCCGTCCTTCTGTTCAGAAGTCGTCTGCTAACTGGTGGTAGATAAACGTGTATCTTTGATGAAATCCCTTAATCGTGTTTTGCTAGCCCACGACATGTAAAAAGTTGTATCCCAATTGATATCTGCCAGAAAAGAAGTGCTTGAAACCGGTTTGTCACGATATAGTCGGTTTTGTGTGTGTGTGCGTGTGAGTGCCGTGTCAGTGTACTGATGTGTGTGTCAGTGCCGGTGTGTGTGTGTGTCAGTGTGTGTGTGTGTGTTTGTCAGTGTGTGGTGTGTGTGTGTGTGTGTGTCACGGGTAGCCACGGCCGGGTGCGCTAGTTGGTAATTAATTTAACGTGTGTTCCCTAAAGTGATTCACCTGAGACGGGGCCGCCGGGACTTACGCGCTCGGACTTAATGTATACCGGCCTATTTCAATGTACGTAATTTTATGTGACACTGAGTTGAGAACTGAGAAAAAAAAACCCAGCCTATTCACAGTATTCAGAAACTGCACTGAACAAGGCAAGGACTCTGGCAACTTGGGGTGATCATAGAAAACAAACTGGGTAACAAAATCGATTTAACAAACCCGCAGCATAGAATTAATTGACCCGGCGACATCTTGAAACACAGATATAGTGTCCATTCCCATATCCACATGTAGCATCTGGGCCTTCATTGTGTTCCAGTTAGCAGATCAGGGCCGATCTTCCTCTCTAAAAACTTACATTCAAAAGGCCAGTGGGTGTACAAAAAAGCAGAATCAGCGGCCATCATAACATCTCCACCGTATAAAGCAAACTGTAGCCGGGTTGGCTTTTACAATTTTCGTTGGGCCAGCGTAGCAGACGACTTTTGTGACTCGCCGAAGGTTTCAGTTTCGCCGAAGGTTACTAAGGAAGTCAGCAAATCGGTCACAAGTTATCTCCCTTTAAATATAAACACTTTCTTATAGATGAGATTATAGTTTTTATGTTATTGGACTTCAGAAAGATCATACTTCTCAACTATGAGGATATCATTTGGCCAGAAAGCCTATAACTCTTTTAAATTAATATTTATGTGAATGAATTTTGGCGCGATCTTCGAAGTCCACTCAGTTGAAACATACAAACTACCTTCGTTTTCTATAAATCAATATAGTTGCCGTGGAATTTAGATTGTGCATTAAAATGTAAATGATTAAGCTTTCTTTTCGTTTATCACTTTCCGTGTACAGCTAAGTTATATGCATGCGATGGTACGAAATGTCTGAAAAGCATTTCGGCCCCACAAAACTATCTCTTCTTCAAGCCACTGGAATTAATGCCGATTTGAGCAAAATATGTTTCTAGACATTTTTATAGCGTGTTTCGTAGATGTTTACATTTCTGTTATTAATCTGATTCATATCATACATGTATAATTGAGTTGTAGTTGGTTTAAACGAAGTATTTCATTGCTGATCACTAGTGTCAAAGTGTCCAAGCGGCGCCGACACGGGAGCTGTCCGTTGAGTTTTCTCTTGAATTTTGACATAACAAATCTTTACTCTAGGAGCAGATTCTATAGATGATTTTTATATAGTTGGGAATTCGGGATTTTCAGTTACTTAACTGTTACAATTATATTACATATCGCAACGTATTAATTGTTGTAATGTACAGAAATGATACATGAACTCGTTAAAAGCTCGTTCATTCAGTGACTTTTTGATTACAGTTTTTAACTACATTATTTCTGTAGAAAATGGTTTAGCTTAAGAAAATGCTCGAAAGTCAGACGCCACTAAAATTTGGTCAAACAAACACAAGTTTGGCCCCTCAAGGCTCGCGGAGGGCCGGTTTCGCAGTGAGTCGCTTCGCGGCGTTGGCTTTGTGGTTCGGCGGAACTGAATATAAGGAGTGAGCGAGTGCCAGACAAATAGAGAACTCTCCTGGTCTGGAAAAATGAAAAAATAAAAGAAGAAAACCAGCGCATTGCCTTCCCGAGTCTACCTTGCCTGGCTGCAGCTCTCTTCTGCTAACACCTTCTACCTGTCTTCACCTTCACTAATACCACCTGACACCATCACAAACATTCTCGAGAAACAGGCAAAGACGACTTACTGAGGCCTTTCATCTTTTCTGGAGCATAGTCCGTCAACAACAGACCTCCACAATCCCCTATCCTAGCTATGTCTTTGCCTCTGTCTGGTTCGAGGTAAGGCCCATCTTGGTGTCTGTGGCCTGGAGGTGTCTTCGTCAAGTGTTTCTCGGTCAGCATATCTTTTTCTTCCGGCAATGGCGGTTCCGTGTCAGGGCCTGTCTCAATCGTGATGCTTTACGATGATTTTCGTAGCGTTTGCCTGATCCATTCTCAGTTTCTACTTCCAATTCCTTTCAGCTGACAATCGTGTCTTCTTCCATAGGTCGACGTTGCTGATCTTGTGTTGCCAGTGGATCTGGAGGATTCTTCTCAGACAGCTGTTGATGAACTTGAATGTTGGCACTTTGTTAAATGTAGTCTTTTTCATCATCCATCACCCAGTACCACACAACAGCACATACTTCACGTTGGAATTGAACAACCGAATTTTTTAGTTTATTTTTTTCACAGCACCATGGTGCTCCAATATCTTCATAAGCTGTATAAGGCTTGCTTTGACATCTGCATCTCCGCCATCCTGCTTGTCGACGGTGCTTCCAAGATAAGTGAATGATTCCACCTCATCCAGTATCTTACCTTCGAGTGTGACTGGCTCGGCACTGGTTGCATTTGTTTTCATGAGTCTTCATCTTGTCCATGTGGGTGTTGAGGCCCACTTGTGATGAGGTGTCCGCTAGTACTGTGGTCTTATTCTGCATCTGCTGCTGGTTGTGGGACAGCAGGGAAAGATCATCCGCAAAGTCCAGGTCATCCATTTGTTTCCACGGTGTCCACTGGACTCGGATTGTTTCTTCTGTGAATGTTTTTAGAATACAATCAGTGACAAGTAGGAAGAAAAACATAAACAGGCAGTTTTACCTGACACCGGTCTTGACCTGAAACTGTCTGGCGAATGACTGTGGATGACTCTGCAACTCATTCGGCAAAGATATCTTCTTCCAGGAAAACAGAAATGTCACCAAAGCAGCAGAGGAGCACAGTTGAGACAAGGAAGAAATCTGGAAGAACCACAAAAGAAAACTGGAAGAGGTGAACGATGAAGAAGAGGATTGGTCTTGTTGTTTACTATGTCCTCAGCCATACAGTCGCACCAGTCCCTGTGAGGTGTGGGTGCAGATATTTATTTGCCTCCAATGGGTGCATGAAGAACGAACCCATAGATTTTCCCAGTTTGTCTGCCCTTACTGTGATTCTAGTGACATTGATTTATTTGCAAACCTGGCCTGGATTCTCAAACTTGCACACTCATAGACAGATAGACAGAGAGGGAGGGGGGGGGGGGGGTGCAACCAGTTTTGTTGATCATTTCCATTCTAGAATTTGCTTTTGACGTGTGTGCTTACATTATTATGTGATTACTGGAGGTGGATTGTAAGCTGAAAGAGGAAGGCTGAGCTGGTGAACAGTGAATGCAAGAGACTCGGAGAGAGAGAGAGAAAGAGAGAGAGAGAGAGAGTTAAGAATAAAGCTATAATCATTGCCAGTTTACTGAAGTTGTACAGTTACAATCTAACTGCAACGCGATTTATACCTTTCTCGGAGTACTAAGTTTGTAATTAGATCGAGGGGCAAGACACCCGAAATGTGAGGGCAAAACACCCACACTGGGCGCTTTGCCCCTCGCGTGAGGGCGTTTCGCCCCACGTATGGAGCAAGAAGGCCAAAAGATTTTTTTCAGTTGATCACCTCTTGCATATAATTGTTTGTTTCAATATTCGATTACTTGGGATATGTTGTAGCGTGGTTGGGCCTCTATCGTTCACACTTGGTTACGAAGTGTTGTGGCTTCAATGGGAAAAGAAATCGGAATTCTTGCTCAGTAAAGGGGGGCCTCTTGCCCCGAATTACTTCTTCCTTTGTGTCAGAATGGAGGGCATACAGCGAATGTGTCAGTGGGCATACTTCAGTCTCCCGTTCTGTCTCTGATTGTGAGTGCTTGTGCGTGTCATGAGTCAGTGCCAGCGTACATCAGTGAGTAAGCGGAAGGCACCGTGACGGCATCAAGTTCTGTCAGTGAGACGGGAAAAGGAGGAAAACTGAAGTGTGACACAAGCTAAGTGTCATCACGCATGTCGAACTGGTCGTTTCAAGTTCAGGTAACACTCTAATAGTGCCAGGTTACATTCTTTCCCTCTTCTCAGTGCCGTCGTCGAATGTATCCGGTGTTGCTTAGACTTGACTTTAGCTGGGTACACGAAGTGTTGGGTGTCTATCACCTCAGGGCTTCTCAGGATCACTTGTCGACGTTGACTGGGTCATGAATTATTAGGTGGCACAGCTCTTAATTTATATAACTGTATACGTATATTATGAGTTCAGTTAAGCCAGTGACTGAAAAGGCCGTTACTGAGCTGGTAGTTCGGGAACGGCCAGATCAATCATTATAGAAGGAACTGGGGAGGGGAAAGTACAACACACACACACACACACACACACACACACACGTACGCACACTGACACCGCACGTGACACACCACCCAGACTTGGACATCCACGTTCATGCGAGATATAACCAGGAACTGACCAACAAGAAATGCAGGACCTTTGACCAAAGTCAGGCCAACAGAATTTCACAGTCAGTATAGACTTCACATATACGCACTGAGGCACGTACATGCACGTGCATGTGCAGTAAGAAAGAAAGACAAGAGACTGAGAATCAAATCCATGCAAAGATTAAAAAAATATATATAACAAATCAAAATACAAAACCAAGATACAAAAACATAGAGATGCTATTACATACAGACACCGTAGCATTTATATCAACAAAGCAGATCTAGCTGTTACGAAATTCTAAATTCTAACTCTCCCACCATCCGTTCCCACCTCCGAGTCGGTCACGCCCGATCGACCTTACTTACACTGTGCATGAGTTCAGGTCAACGGGTCGTGAAGGTCTGGCACCCACGGGGTCACATGAAGACAGTCACGTGTGAATACGTTGCAACTGAATCATCTGGCACAAACACGTGTTGTTAGTTCAGGTAACTTTGCTGTTTTACACATTCAGGCATGGACACAACTGAACAACCCCAGTGTCTTTGCTCTAGGGCACAGTCAAGGAAGCGTCCAAACACATTTTTGTAACAGGTTGGAAAGGCCACTGGCCTTAAGTCAGGGCAGCTGGCATCAGTGGTTGGTGCTGGCTCATCAAGAGTGCAGGCTGAAATTTTACTTCGCCTGGAACGTTCACAGTGTGTTTTAATAATTAAAAAAATAACAACAAAAAAACACAAAAAACAACCCACACAAACACTCACATAGAAGATGGCTGTTGGGGGTTAGGGGTCAGGGGTTGGGGGGGATATAAATGGTAAATGGCTAACAAGATATGCAGTACCTTTGACCAAAGTCAGGCTAACAGAATTTCACCATCAGTGAAGGCTTCACACAGACACAACAAGGCATGCACATGCACATGCAGTAAGAATTATCAGTGTTAGACAAGAGACTGACAAATCCATGCAAATTTTTTCTCTCGAAATATAACAAACCAAATAGAAATACAAAAACATAGAGATGCTATTACATAAAAACACAGTAGCATTTGTATCAACAAAGCAGATCTAGCTGTTACGCAACTCCTACCCCCATCCATCCCCACCTCTGAGTTGGTCACGCCCGGTTGACCTTTCTTACACAGACACTAGCCTTCAGTAAGCTGCTTGTGAGATACACTAGGAGGGTGTGTTAGTCTTTTTTCCACTTCGCCGGCACTGTGCATGAGTTCAGGTCAACAGGTCGTGAAGGTCTGGCGCCCACGGGGACATGTGAAGACAGTCACGTGTGAATACGTTGCAACTGAATCATCTGGCACAAACATGTGTCGCTCAGTTCAGTACCTTTGCTGTTTTACACATTCAGGCATGGACACAACTGAACAATCCCAGTGTCTTTGCTCCAGGGCACAATAATTAAGGAAGTGGCCAAATGCACTTCGTTGGAAAGGCCAGTGGCCAAATGTCAGGGCGGCAGGCATCAGTGGTTGGTGTTGGCTGATCAACAATGCAGGTGAAATATTACACCAGGAACGTCCACAGTTTGTTTTGTTAATCAAAAAAAAATTTTTTTTAAACGTGGGCAGAAGATGGCTGTTGGGAGTTAGTGGGGGGGGGGGGGGGGGGGGGGGGGGAGGGAGTGGCATTGATGTGGGGAGGGGATTAGAAGGGGAGGGAAAGAAGAATGCAAGAGAACTCATAAGTGTTTTGTTGTCAGTAGAAGGCCTTCTTACCTATTACAATACAACACACGGCCTTGCACCATACCTGATTTGTGATAGGCCATTATACTACCCTCTTTCTCTGTTGTTGCTCTACATGCCAGAGGTAAGGTAAGGTAAAGACTACCCCGTCTCTAGTCTTTCTCTCTTCGTCTCTCCCCCTTTCTCACCCCGCCCTCTGTTGACTGATCCATATAACAGTATGCTACACCACATCTGCTTATAAAGGGGGCTTTTGGTGGGAGCATACATACACACATTCATACATGCATGCATACATACACATGCACACATACACTTTCATCACAATCATAATTAGAAGAATGTTATTATCTGGGCAAGTAAAATTAAGTGTGGCGAAGTACACACACACACACACACACACACACACACACACACACACACACACACACACACACACACACACACACACAAAATTAAATTTTGTTTGGGCTTCTTTCCTCCATGTTGCGCTAAAAAGATAGAATTTCAGCCACAACCAGTGAAAAGGCAAACGTTAAATGATCACGTGACATTAGATTTGTTTTCCTTCTTGCTGCTGGACGATCATGGCCACCAATTTTCAACAGAAAATATGTAGCTGTTTCAGATACTGAAATACAATCATATTTGGTTCTTTAATATTCAACGTACTTAACAAGGTGAGTGTTTATTGTTTGTTTGATTTTTACAGTATTATTCCTTCAGAATTTGGCCCTCACTTAAAATGTGAAACCTACTTTTGGTTTCCCAAGATATACCCGGAAATACCACCCACCGAACGCTCGGCCGTGACGTCCTGATTTCGAGTGCTGTACTTTCATGATATGAATTTTACTGCAAAGTTGGGCAGTTCTGAATCGTGTGATTTGGTGGCCACAAATTCTTAGCCACAGCTGTTGTCTGTTAATTTTCTGTTGTGAAGTGTCTTGGGGCCCAGTCATAGACTTGACAACGTCACGTTACGTGCATGAGATTTGAGACACTTCCGATGGGTGGGGCCCCGACTGCAGATTAAACGTCTGCTTTGAACTAGAAATAAGCAAAGTCGACCATAAACGCTGTGCCACTGAGGAAAATATGCTGGGTTAAATGCAAAGGCAGGAGTAAGCATTTAGCTGGGAAGTGGAAAGGCATGGTGAAGGTGTTGGAAGGCAAGTCCGCACTATCCTGAACTGGAACACACTGCCTCAGGAAGTTGTCACAGCCGAGTGTCTGCATGGACTGTTTCAAGTCCAGACTGGCTTCCTGCCTGTGACTCAACAAAGCAATCCCCACCCCCACCCCCACACATACATGCCGCACCTTCCTCCCTTCACCCCTCACCTCACCCCCAACCTTTCAGTTTCTTAAGCTGCCCCCACCCCACCTTTTCCCAGCAAGTCCTCCACTCCCACCCCCCTTTTTCTGGTGAGTAAAGGCTAGGGATGTGCCGGTCGGATGTACTCTGGGAACCACTATGGTACCCAGACTGGCCTAGTTGGAGACGTGAACATGCCAGTAGAATGCACCCCACCTCCCCTCTCAACCAACAGCACATCCCTCAGTAGCCCAGTTAAATCACACCAAACAGCAACCTCTCACAAAATGACAGCGTCCATCAGCATACTGATGTTGGTCGTCACGTGGAAGAAGAAGTGCAAAGGCAGGGCGTAGACACTAATTTCTATATATACAGACTAATACTGTAGTGTCTGTTGGCAGAGCTAAACAGAAAGTGGGCTGTGACTCAACATATTTCCTTATTTACTAAATGTATGTCAAGGTGTCAGCCTATCCATTTTAGTACATTAAATTGAACTGAATGAAAACATGATTTGTTGTATTTAAAAAAAAAATTTTTTAATGATGGTGAAACATTTCAGCGATTGTATTTCAAGTTATTCACCATTTTGATTGTTCTGACAAGACATTGCAGGTTCTCTTAATGGCGTGTGTCATCAGATTTCATCAACTGTGTTAGAATTCTGTGGCCACCCACAACACATGAATCAACCATTACCATTCTGAGAGAAATGGCTGGTTGTGGTGTTTTGCTGCCCACCCCTCCCCCCTCCTCACCCCCCCTCCCCTTCCCACCAAAAAGAGATTATTTTAGATAGTCTTATCATGTGCATTTAAGGAAGGCATAGCATGATAAGATCTTAACATGCTTCAGCTTACTAACTTATTTTTAATGATCATGACCTTATAGTCTGACTCAATATCCTTGCAAAAAGCAAACATGTTCAAAAGCACTATTTTCTGCATCATGAATGATATATATCGACTTTGAAAGGAAAAGGTTAATCAGAAAGTGAACATGTTGAGGATAATTTATTATTGAAGAAGCAGAAGTAGAAAGAAAGATAACTCACATCAGGTGATTCAGTCAACATATATGACAGAGGAGGCGAAGCAGCAGAGCAGGGGAAAGTACTTTATAAAATCAGCAAATATTGAATGATAACACAATAGAAATTCAGACTGATGTTTGAATAATAGATCTCATCAATGAAAAGTTATGTCAGGCTTGGTAAGGGGAAATGTGAGAGAGAGAGAGAGAGAGTGTGTGTGTGTGTGCTTGTGTGTGTGCGTGCTTGTGTGTGTGTGTGTGTGTGTGTGTGTGCTTGTGTGTGTGTGAGTGTGTGTGTGTGTGTGTGCTTGTGTGAGTGTGTGTGTGTGTGTGTGTGTTCACTTTTACCTCTTCATTATGACAATAGTGAGGGTTATAAAGAAAGTTACATGCACCTCTCAAAGCATGACCAAAGTATCTTCACCAGTCAAAGCATGACCAAAGATGCTGACTGTTAGATTTCACCGTATTTTGTTACACTTTATTGCAGTTTGTTTCGACGTTATGCCAACATCAAAATTGTTCCGAGTTCACGTTCGACTACATAGTATGGTCGCATGCTTTCCTGTCATAACGTTACCCAGACGCTCTAGACCTATAAATCAAGAGGCCAGAGCAGTCATGACTGACCTTAGTCTCACATGATGATTCGATGCTCAGCTGATCTCGTGCGTGTTTACATTGAAACAGCATTGAGTGGACCAATCAGCTTAATTGTTTCCCTGAACAAGAGAGAACGTGGCTGAATTAAGTTGTTTCTCTGTCAGTGTCTGTGCGAGGTGGATTAAGCTATGGAGTGCAAGAAATGAACAAATGGCTTGAAACAGAGAAGTCAGCCATGAATTCCGATTACAAGAAACAAGACGAACGAAGACCAGGGAAGCAACACAGTGCCACAGATGCGTCATCGTTACAGAAGCAGTGGTGGGAACAAAAGTTTCACCAAATGTACATTGAAAAATGTCTGTGCAGCATGCCCTCCATTTTGGCAAGTCCAAGTGTTCCTACCAAATTCAAAATGTTCCTACTAAATTTCCTGATTGTTCAGGAGGAGGCTGGACAGGGGTTGGCTTCTCTGCATGACTGGCATGAATGATCATGGCAGCATTTCAAAACTGGATCTAACATCTGTTAAACCAGGAGAGGTTCTTATTGTACCAACCTTTGAAAGGTCATCAGTTCTTGTATTCAAAGAAGGTCATGGAATGGGAGCTGTGGTACTAAACAACCAAGCATGGAGGATTTACACTAAACTCCAAAAATACAAAACTAAATAAGATAGATACTGCATGGTAGAGTTGTACTTAGGCTCACAGAGAGTGATTGCACTTGATCTAATATGATGATTTGTGATTTATGATTTGCAGGTTGTAGTCCCACTTCACAATGGCATCTGCAGATGCTGGGCCTCCAGAACCCTGCAACCAGGAGTGCAGTATCTGCAATGAACTTTTTAAAATCCCTAAAGTTTTACCGTGCGGCCATCTTCTTTGTCATAAATGTCTCCTGACCTTGATGAAAAAACAGCACAAGGCTCGCTGTCCTCTGTGCCAGGATGTCATTGTGAAATCCAGTGACCAGCAGCCTGAAAGCTTGGAAGATGTGGTCAGCAGGTTTCCCACAGACCTTGCTATGGAGCTGGCAATTGAGGCAGACAGAGTCCTCAACAAACAGCACAACTGCTGCGTTTGTGAGGATGTGGCAGCAACATCCATGTGCCTAACGTGCAATGACATGCTTTGCCAGCCTTGTAAAAAGGTTCACGGGAAGCTTTCTGTCTCAAAACACCACACAGTGGAGGACCTTTCCAAACTGACGGCAGAGAAACTGGCAGCGAATCAGTCTTCCCCGTGCTCATCCCATCCTGAAGAGACTGCCAGACTCTTCTGCTCAACACACAAAGAATGCATATGTTTTCTGTGTGCCACCTCCAAGCACAGAAACTGCTCAGAAGTGAAGGAGCAGGGGGAGAAAACAGAGGAGTCCAAAGCCTTGCTCAAACAACTGAGAACCAGACTGACTGAAGGGGAGGCTGACCTCAACAAAGCCATTGACAAACTGGATCAGCACCTGCATGACACAGAGAAGTATGCAGAGGCTGCCATTTCAGAGATACAGGAAATGAACGACGAGCTTGTTGCCATGGTCAATGAGAACTGTAGTCGTCTGAAAGAACAGGTGGTAAACACTCGCTCTGATGTGCGGGAGGCGGTGAAGGAGGGGAGGAACACTTTACTGCAAAGACAGACCAAGCTGACAACTCACAGACATGTGACAGAGCGAGTGGAAGGGACGAGGAATCACCAGGTGGTCACTGCTATGTCACAGACGATGGAGAAACATGTGGATAACCTTGACTTCCGCACAACCTTGCCAGATGATGCAAAGGCTGTTTCTACTTTCAAGTTTGTCAAGAATTCAAAAGCTGTGGCCCAGATCAAGCAAGAGCTAGCAAAACTGGGTGATGTCAAGGTTATGACAGCCAGAATCAAAGCTAACAAGGTATTTATTTTTATTTTGAGCAGTTAGGAGTATGTATCATTCTTGTAACTGCCACAATCAACATAATTAGTATTCCTTATTAACATATATGTTTTGTTTCTTCTTTGGCTTTTTTTTTTTTTTTTTTTTTTTGTCTGTGAAAGAAAAGGGGGGCATTTTTTAAAAACAAGAATAGTGTATCATCACTTGTGTAGAGGAACCACCAGCAAACTTCAGTGTGAGAAGTGTTAAATGTGTCAAACACCTTCATTAATTATTGTTTTTGAGGAGAATTTTCAAGCTGTCCACATCTTTATTTGGCACTGTTTACCATTGTTTAATTACCTGACATAAATTTTAGCAAAACAAAAACAAGACGACTATGGAAAACAAAATCCATTCATTCAAGCTTCATATAATGTTTTTATTTGTTCGAAGTTAAGCAAACATATCTCAATTAATCGAGATTAACAAAGGTTTGATGCGGGGATGGGGTGGCCTTTATGAAGAAAAAAACCCCTATGATTAAATGTACTGGAAACCAAAAGGAACAGATGATTATGAGGATGCATGAATGGGAGAAAAATGCATCAGGACAGGAATATTGTATGAAAGAGTTTGCGTTGTGGAAGGCAAACAATGCATAAACCAGCCAGTTCACCCAGTTTGGCTCCACAACTGATTGATTATTGTCATTAGGGGACATAGTAGGTGATGTCTTGCCCGTGATGAATCAGGACAGGCGCTATTGAACACCACTGGAGTGACTTGGAAGCAGTGCAGGGTCTCCGCTGGTGGGTGCTTTGGGTGAGTCCTGTCAAGGTCTTCAGTGTTGGCAGATTCATGGGGGATTGTCACGGAGGGATGGTGATGGCGAGGGGAACGCTTACTCAGTCTGGCTTTGTGACTAAGTCATTATTGTCGTCAGTAGGAGGGTTATTAGGTGGTGTCCTAAGTGCATTAAATCAGAACAGGCACAACTGAACACCACCAAAATAACTCAGCAGCAGTGCAGGGTCTCCTCTGGTGTTTGGCCTCCTTATGACCTAACATTGATGGTTCCCTGTGGACTGTCAATGCTGGGACTTTGACAGACGAACTCCGTTGTGGCTGTTTATAGGGGACTTGGAGTGAGCAGCTTGGGAGTAATGTAGTAATGTAACTGAAATGCTACAGGAGATGGAGCTGAAAAAGAAATGTTCAGTTTTGTGATTGTTAATCTTGAAGGATGAATATGACTTGAGTTGTTTTAAGTGTAATTTAAGGGTGAGTGAATTTATGGACATTATTTTTGATTATGTTATGTAGGTTTGGGATGTTGTGCAGTTTTTGTATTGTGGTTGATATTCGGGTCAGGCCTGATATGGAAATAACCTTGTTGTACAGCTACACACATCTGATTTGTAATTGTTTAATTGTTTGCAGAACAATGGAAGGGAGAATAACATTTCAGGTTTGACATTTTGTGTGTGTTGCTGAACTCACTTTTTATTGTGTGGTGAAATGTGCTTGTCTGTGTTGCAGGTGGACTTTGTTTTCCACGACAACCATGGAACCGCTGTAACGTTAAGCAACAACAACCGCACAGCATCCAAATCAAATGATATACGCAACGGTATCGTGCTGTCACGTGACCCATTGGACATTAATGTGTTGTATGAGGTAGGTTCTGTTTTTTTTCCCTTTTATTTTATGATTGCGAAGGTTAATCATCTTCTCAGACATTTCTGAATGTTCCCCAGGTTATTGCTTAATTTGCTGTGATGAGCATCAGTCTTGAGTCATGACCAGTGAGGGAAACCCCATGATGCAACAAGAAAAACAAACAGTGCCCAGTAAGGTGGAGGTGGAAAGTCTGTCACCCTTCAGACTATGGACTGTTGTCATCTCTGGCAGACTGAGTACCATGAGAAAAAGTTGCGGCTTATAGACCGAACTTTACGGTAACATGTTCTTCTCACCAAGTCTGCTGTGGTCTGGGACATCTCTTGTCAAGGGGGAGCAGTGTAGGGTGGAGAATAGCTGGGTGGATGGGGTGTGGTTGGTGGAGGGAGTTGGTGGAGGAGATCATACTCTGAGTACACGGGTGTCCAAAACGATGACAATCCCAACCCCTTCCCCCCTCCCCAAGCTAAAACTTCCTCACCAGTTTGCAAGGAAACCATCTGCTGCTGACACAAGCAAGAACTGTCTCTGCCTTTCTTGGTTATGGGTGATTGCAGTGGCCATACTACCTCGTCTTTCTTGGTGACTGCAGTGACCATACTACCTCGCCTTTCTTGGTGATTGCAGTGGCCATACTACCTCATCTTTCTTGGTGATTGCAGTGGCCATACTACCTCACCTTTCTTGGTGACTGCCGTGGCCATACTACCTCACTTTTCTTGGTGATTGCAGTGGCCATACTACCTCACCTTTCTTGGTGACTGCGGTGGCCATACTAATATACCTCAGCCTTTCTTGGTGACTGCAGTGGCCATACTACCTCATCTTTCTTGGTGACTGCGGTGGCCATACTACCTCAGCCTTTCTTGGTGACTGCGGTGGCCATACTAATATACCTCAGCCTTTCTTGGTGACTGCAGTGGCCATACTACCTCATCTTTCTTGGTGACTGCAGTGGCCATACTACCTCATCTTTCTTGGTGACTGCAGTGGCCATACTACCTCATCTTTCTTGGTGACTGCAGTGGCCATACTACCTCATCTTTCTTGGTGATTGCAGTGGACATACTACCTCAGCCTTTCTTGGTGATTACAGTGGCCATACTACCTCCACGGCTGTTCGCTGCCTACAGAAACCTAGCCATTTAGTTTTCACAGAACTTAGTTGCTGAGGCAGCAGAGTACTAAAATTAGCCAGTACCTTTGCACTGGTTGCCGCGCGCACGCAGTGCGGGTTGGTTCCAGACATCTGGTCAGTGGCAGAGTACAGCGCTTCCATGCTTACAGCAGGACATTCATTGTATTTTTTCACTGACATCTGATTATATTACCCGTTTTTGCGGAAAACGAGCTTCTGTGGTGATTATACCTTGATGCATTCAAGTACCTGGGTGTGTAAACTTTGTGAGTAGGTGATCAAATATTTCGAGTTTCAACACTGTGTTGGAATCCAGGACTTAACACTCAATGCCTGCGTTGAAAGTGACGCTCTGTGGCATGTGTGAAAAGTGAAAAAATCCTCACGTGGTGACTATGTTTGCAAGTGATTTGTGACTGAAGGACACAACGTTTAATGTGCTAAGTTCTGCAGATTTATATTTGGTGTCTCATCTCTTTGTAGTCAAAATTTGATTTTCGAGTTATAATATTATCCTGCACATAAAGAGGTATAAATTCTGTTAATTTTAGCGAAAATCAAAGCGTGCGCCATTTCGTAGAGGTCAAGGTTCAGCTTGCGTGGCGCCCTGCGCATGGTGTGAATCATAGGTGGTGCCAGCCACAGTAAGGGCGATTCAGCACGCAAGGATACATTGCCGTCCGCAGAACGCGGTTTGTTCATGTGTGACCTATTTCCACATTGCTTAACTGAAGCATTATTCAAGTTCCAATTCTCTCACAAATAGTTTATTTTGTACTAACTGTAGTTAACGTGCATTACTTAATTCTGTGTAACCACTCTCCCTCTTCCTCTCTCCTCTCACTCGATCTCTCTCTCTCTCTCTCTCTCTCTCGTGTGTGTGTGTGTGTGTGTGTGTGTGTGTGTGTGTGCAGCATGGCATCACTTCAACACACAGAAAGTAGCCACATGCTCAGACTGAACTCCTTATGCAGAATATGTGTCAGCATAACAAGACAAATTAAAAGTAAACAGCCTGTGTATCTTTGCAAAACGTATGCATCAGAATTGCAACAGTTGTACAGACTTGTAATTTCTGATACATTGTGTAGCAAATGTTATTGGCGTTTGAAGAATATACAAAAAACTGCAGTTCCATCACAAGGTGTTCTACACACAGTAAAAGAGCAGATTGAAAGCACACACAGTGTATGGACACAGTTTGACCCCACAATTGGAGAAGCTGATTGTTCTGTATGTCATGCCTTTCTGGAGAGGTCCAAACCATTCAAACGTGTTAAAAAATCCCAGAAACTGACATCTACAAATCAGAACTTTCCAGTCAGTTCAAGAGAGGTGTGTGTGGCTGATGGTAGTACAAGTGACACAGTTGAGCTTCTTGACAACACTGACAATGTTGTAGATAAGGCTTGTGCCAACACCATGACTGCAGCACATGAGAATGTCTGCAACAGCAGTCTCACTGCTGTCACTGTAAATGACACAGTTGTCAACAGCAATGTCACTGACACAGATGAAAGTGTTTGTCACACAGATTTCAGTTTTGCCAGTGACAAAGCTTGTGAAAGCAGCATTTCCAGTGCAAACAAAAATATTAATGACAGCACAGTCAGTGACACAGTTTCTGATAACAGTAGTATCAGCAGCAGCAGTGAGACTGAGAATGTCATTGATGTCAGTGAGAACATCTGTAATGGCAGCATAAATGAAAGATTATGTGACAGCAGTGTCACTGATTCAAACTCACAGTTTGAGCCAGAAGTGCCTTCGACACCTCATGTGAAACCTGTAGTAAGGTGTCTTCGTGAATATCTAGATGATCGTAGGCTACAGAAGAGTGCCAGTGGTAGCAGTGAAATTGGCATAAGTGACACAGATAAGTCTAAGGACATGGTGAATGGAAAGCAAACAGAACAGGCAACTAAACTGCATTCAAACGCAACAGTGAAAGACAGGTCATCTCAGACTGACAACACAAAACAAGTACGTCCATTTGAACAGGTGCAAAGATCACTGGAACTGACAGATATTGTAAAAAAATATATGACCCTCTTCGTTCGTAAAACAATGGCAGAGTCAAGTGATAAACAGACTGTGGTTTGTAAAACAGGGGGTCAGCCACTCGTGCTAAAAAAAAAAAAAATCACCATACCTAGAAAACCTTCAGCCATTGCCAGTACTCCAACAAGGGAAAAAAGAATGAATCAGCTGAATAGTATTCGGAAAGAAACTTCGGGTTCTTCAGAGGCTGACTTGGTAAAGCAGCAAAGCACAGAGCTGCGATTCACAAAGAAAAGGAAACGGACAGAAATACTGGAAGTTGCTGGGTGTGGGAAGGGACACATTGATTCCATGCAGGCAGTGAAACTCAGAACCACATTATCACTGAGCTGACAAAACTGAGGATGCTAAAGAAGCAGACTAGAAAATTAGGGATAACATTTGAAACTGAACAAAAAGAGAGAGAATTTCAACAGGAGCTATTGTGTGGAGAAATCCACGTCAGCCAACTTAGACTAATATTTAATGATCAGTTGACAAACAGAGACATAGTGAAGGCAAGATATGTTGCACGTGTGGCAGACTTACCAACGTTTGTCTCCAATCTGCTGAACCAATATGAAGAAATGAACAAGCTGACATGGCACAATCACACCATTCCTCAAGATGAAATTTGGATAAAGATTGGAGGAGATCATGGAGGTGGCAGCTTCAAACTAGTTCTGTCTGTTGGAAATGTTGAACACCCAAATGCTAAAGAGAATTGCTTCCTGATTTGCATTGTAGAAGCCAAAGACAGCAGTGAGAACATCAGAACTCTGAAAAGCATAAGAAGAGACCATGCCAGGTTCAGAGAAACAGGTGGAAGGAAAGAAGATGCAAAGAATTTCAGAAATGTTCTTCCCAATGTCTGGGACATGAAGGTGAATCGTGTGGCTCCACCCTACCTTCACATCCTTTTAGGAATTGTGAAAAAGCACAATGACCTTTTGGAAGATGAGTGCTATGACCTGGATAAAAGGATAGCATGTGCTCTAGCTAAAGAGGAAAATCCATCACTGAAAGGCACAAGTGTAGGATTCAGAAAAGCTGTCAGGCAGGTGAAGCGCCTCTGTGACAGACAGAAAACAAAGACCCCTTCCTTGAGAGGCCTTCAACCTTTCAGGAAACATGAGGGACCAGTTGTAGACAGAATAGAGCAGGTGCTGAACAAATACAACATTGGCAGACAGGCCTACTTCAGTGGTATATTTGTTGGCAATCACTGCAATAAATATTTGCAACCAATGGTATTCACTGATATTTGTGAGAGTATAGAAAGGAGAGCATATGAACTGACTGATGATCATGAAGTTCACCAAGTTGCCACTGCAATCAGAAGGAAATACCTCATGCTGAATCAGCACTTTTCCATGGTGCATCAACTTGTATCATCAAAAAAGCTGATCTGCAGAAATGAACTTGGTGAGATTGAAGAGGCCATCAAAACATACATGAGTGTGTTCAGGTCATACTTCAGTCATTGCGCAAGTGTCACACCAAAACAGCACATTGTTGAAGAGCATTGTGTGGAGTGGATAAGGAAGTGGGGGTTTGGACTGGCCTTACATGGAGAGCAGGGAGGAGAAGGAATGCATGCCACTGTCAATCAGCTGAAGCGCAATTCATGGGCCATAAAAGAACATAATGAGAGACTTAAAAAAGTGATGAAAGATCAGTGGACCCTGGCATCCCCCAAACTGCATGACACAGTCCAAAAGAAGAGAAGATAGAAAGAGTGATTGAATAGATTGTCATCAACTGAAAATAATCACTTGACTTTCTTCGTCCACTTAGGAATGTGTCAAGGCAAGGCAAAATGATATTTATTCAGTGCAACAAAGTAAGGTTAATCACCTGTTTTTCCATCTGGCCCCCAGAAAAATAGAAGACAAGGTATTAAAGAAAGAAAGAAAAGTGTAGCATGACTACCTAACATTACAAGCAATACAGTGTGTGTGTGTGTGTGTGTGTGTCTCAATATATATTGAAAAAGTAACATTGAGTTCGCAATCAAAGTCTGATTTATTCTCATAACTCGTCTTCATATCAGGTGTTTTTTTCTGTTTGAAATTGTACATAATGCATGTGTGTGTGTGTGGATGGGTGGGTGGAAAAAAGTATCCTCGAGTTCTCAATGTCTCTTTTATTCTCATAAAATCTTCATCAGGTATTTTTTTCTCATTGATATTGCACATAACTGCATGTCTGTTTCATTCTGGTTACTATCTATAGGTCCATGCTTATTTCATTCTTGCTACCATACAATGATACATAGCGCTGTGTCTGATTCATTCTTGTAAATGAACACAATTTAGTATTTGATTCCTCTAAGTGTACATAGCTCCACGTTGCCTTGTAACTGTGATTAACACTGTGTTGGTTGTTCCTATTACTGTACATAACTCTTTTTATTTCCTTTTATTGCCTGAGAACTGCACCACTGTGGCAACTGATTATGTTTGAATGAGAAGCCAACACTGCAGAACTGCAAGGGAGTGAAAAACATTTCTTTGTGTTGAAATGTATTATCTCAGATCCCATGACATGTGCAAAGAACAAAAGAAAGAAAAAACAAGCATGTTAGTCAGATAATGCTAATGGACAATAGCTTGTCCTAATCTGCATTCTTGACCATGCACCTGTGGAGTATCATGTCAACATATATAGTGATCAGTGTGTGATGTGGCAGCAGTTGTCTGTTGATTGTTGGAATCAGAAGACATTCATTTCACCATTGGTGAGTACAAGCATGTGTGTGTGTATGTGTGTGTGTGTGTGTGTGTGTGTGTGTGTGTGTGAATGCATTTTGGTCTGATTATCAATTATGCATGTTACATGCATAACATATTAGAAGCATGTTGCAGGCAGATCATGTATGTGTGTGTGTGTGTGTGTGTGTGTGTGTGTGTGTGTGTGTATGAATGCATTTTGGTCTGAGTGGTTAAAGCGTTGGACTTTCAATCTGAGGGTCCCGGGTTCGAATCACGGTGACGGCGCCTGGTGGGTAAAGGGTGGAGATTTTTACGATCTCCCAGGTCAACATATGTGCAGACCTGCTAGTGCCTGAACCCCCTTCGTGTGTATATGCAAGCAGAAGATCAAATACGCACGTTAAAGATCCTGTAATCCATGTCAGCGTTCGGTGGGTTATGGAAACAAGAACATACCCAGCATGCACACCCCCGAAAACGGAGTATGGCTGCCTACATGGCGGGGTAAAAACGGTCATACACGTAAAAGCCCACTCGTGTGCATACGAGTGAACGCAGAAGAAGAAGAAGAAGTCTGATTATCAATAATGCATGTTACATGCATAACATATTAGAAGCATGTTGCAGACAGATCATGTGTGTGTGTGTGTGTGTGTGTGTGTGTGTGTGTTGTGGTTTTTCCACCCTCACACAATCTGACACTGCTCGCCTCCCTATCCCAGTCTATCCATTTTCTTTCTTTTTTCATGTTATCACAATTTTTGTCATTCTTTTCATTTAACATTATGTAAAAGTGTGTGTTTGGGCGGGGGGGGGGGGGGGGGAGGTGTAAACGTATTTTTGTTTGTTTATCAATAATGCATGTTGCATGCACAACATATTAGAAGCATGTTGCAGGCAGACCGTGTGTGTGTGTGTGTGTGTGTGTGTGTGTGTGTGTGTGTGTGTCACAGTGTGTATGTTTGTGTGTGTGTGTGTCACAGTGTGTAGGTGTGTGTGTGTGTCACAGTGTGTATGTGTGTGTGTGTCTCACAGTGTGTATGTGTGTGTGTGTGTGTCACAGTGTGTGCTGTGGTGTTTCCACCCTCACACAGTCTGACACTGCTCAACTCTCTGTCTCCATCCACTTCCTTTCTTTTTTCATTGTCTGAGATTTTGTTTGTTATTCTGCCCATTTGCCATTATGTGAAAGAGAGAGAGAGAGAGAGAGAGAGAGTGTGTGTGTGTGTGCGCGCGATGCGTGCCTGTTTATGGTGTTTGTGTGTGTGAGAGAGAGAGAGAGGGAGGGAGGGAGAGAGAGAGGGAGAGAGAACTCAGAACTCATTTAATTGTTGTAAAACCCATCCCACCATCTCTTTCTCTCTGTGTGTGTATGTGTGTGTGTGTTTAGTTCATTTCACTGTTTGCTTTTTTCCTGACATTGTATTCAAAATGTGGAAATTGTTCATAATATGTTAAAAATGTGAGAAGTGCTTGAAACTCACTTGTTTTTGTTTGTTTGTTTTTTTATATATAAAAAAACAACAACTTTTCTACCAATAGATAACTTCCGTTATTCAAGTGCTTAATGTGAAGAGGAAGTGGATTTATACTGTTCATTTTTCTCTCTCTTATTTCTGCCTGTTTTAGAAACCAACGTTTTGTGCGTTTTACGTTTCATTTTGAATAGCTCCCTTCACACAGTTGAATTGTTGCCAGTTTCCATCTTTCGTGTGTGTGGGCAGTGTAACATTAATAAATAGCAGTTATCTCAAGAGTGGTGGTGTGTCCATCGAGATCGATGATGACCATCGTTGTCATCCAGCTGGGGGATTGGGGGAGGGTGGTGGTGGGGTGGGGGGGAGGATGCTCATGAATCTATCTGTGAATGCGCAGATGGCTGAATAGTCCAATCTGCGCACGAAATGTTCGCTGACAGTTGGGGCAGACAAACACAGGCATACCATTGTCAGGGAGCTTGTTTGCCCGTGACTTTCTGGCCTGCCTCTTCTGAACAGCTGCAGCAGTCCTGTTGGCCTCGCACAACTTGGCGCCTTTGTGCACAGCAGCGCGCCATTTGTCACGGTCCACTGCAGATTCCTCCCAGGAGTCAGGGTTGATATCAAACGCTTTCAGAGAGACTTTCAGAGTATCTCTGAAGCGCTTCTTCTGACCTCTGTGTGATCTCTTCCCTTGTTGCAGCTTGCCATAGAAGAACCTTTTGGGCAGCCGATGGTCTGGCATACGCGCCACGTGTCCAGCCCAGCGAAGCTGGGACTGCATCAGGATGGTGAAGATGCTGGGAAGGGTGGCTTTTGCGAGCACCTCTGTGTCTGGGGTCCTGTCTTGCCACTTGATGTTCAGTAGCTTCCTGAGGCATGTTGTGTGGAAGTGGTTCAGCTTCTTGGCATGTCGTTGGTACACTGTCCAAGTTTCGCAGGCGTACAGTAGTGTGGGGAGAACTAATGCTCTGTAGACCTTTAGCTTGGTCTCAAGACTAATGCCTCTCAAGAGTACCGTCGCGCGGAAGTCCCTGCTGCCCCTGCATCAAGCTCGGCCTGTCTGCGCGCGTGTGTGAAGCACAGACAAGAGGCCGGCTTGGCATTACCCTCCGTGCTCGCGCGGTGTACCGCGCGGGTGTTTAGCTACGCCGGTTTCATGTTACTATTTTTAGCAGAGAACACTGGCCCAACTAAAAGCTTTCGGGCAAACAGCGCGGCCTCAGCCTTTCTTGGTGACTGCAGTGGCCATACTACCTCATCTTTCTTGGTGATTGCAGTGGCCATACTACCTCATCTTTCTTGGTGACTGCGGTGGCCATACTACCTCATCTTTCTTGGTGACTGCAGTGGCCATACTACCTCATCTTTCTTGGTGACTGCGGTGGCCATACTACCTCAGCCTTTCTTGGTGACTTCAGTGGCCATACTATCTCACCTTTATTGGTGACTGCAGTGGCCATACTATCTCACCTTTATTGGTGACTGCAGTGGCCATACTATCTCACCTTTATTGGTGACTGCAGTGGCCATACTATCTCACCTTTATTGGTGACTGCAGTGACCATACTATCTCACCTTTATTGGTGACTGCAGTGGCCATACTATCTCATCTTTCTTGGTGACTGCGGTGGCCATACTACCTCATCTTTCTTGGTGACTGCAGTGGCCATACTACCTCATCTTTCTTGGTGACTGCGGTGGCCATACTACCTCAGCCTTTCTTGGTGACTTCAGTGGCCATACTATCTCACCTTTATTGGTGACTGCAGTGGCCATACTATCTCACCTTTATTGGTGACTGCAGTGGCCATACTATCTCACCTTTATTGGTGACTGCAGTGGCCATACTATCTCACCTTTATTGGTGAATGCAGTGGCCATACTATCTCACCTTTATTGGTGACTGCAGTGGCCATACTACCTCACCTTTATTGGTGACTGCAGTGACCATACTATCTCACCTTTATTGGTGACTGCAGTGGCCATACTATCTCATCTTTCTTGGTGACTGCAGTGGCCATACTATCTCACCTTTATTGGTGACTGCAGTGGCCATACTATCTCACCTTTATTGGTGACTGCAGTGACCATACTTCCTCAGCCTTTTTTGGTGACCATACTACCTCAGCCTTTCTAGGTTCTTGGCGTTCCTCCTCTTTGATTCCATTTTGGTTTGTTATCTGCAGTTGTTGGACATCAGTATTGGAGTCATTTTCGACTTTATTAGATCTCAGCCACACTCCTTTGTCACCACTCCTAAAAAGTCCTATGAATTTTTTTGTTTGTTTTGTTTTGTTTAAATTGTCATGGTGCATTTGTAAGAGAGGAAGTGTGTGTGTGTGTGTGTGGGTGCGCGCATGCACGCGCGTGCATGCATGCATGCGTTCATGCTTGCATGCGTGTTTGTAACTATGAAAATAAAAACTTTGCTGTTATAGTCAGTTTTGGATCTAGCAATGTATATATTGATGAAACTGATCTTCAGCTATGTATATATCTATAAAAGTGATCTTTGGTTTCTTTTGCTTAAAAAAAAAAAAAAATTTTATATTATTTTATGGATACAGTGTCTGTGTAATACAACGGACACATCACACTTCTTTTTCGACTGACATAATGTATAATTATGTGTATTGTGTGTACTGCATGTATGTGTCACTGTGGATGGATTTGTATACATGTATATGAATGTGCATGCTGGGACATGTCGTACAGGTACATATTGACAAGTGGGAGTCAGGACGTGGGACTTATTTTGGTCACAACAGCATGTTTGTTGGTGTGACAACTGTCTCCCCTGACAGCTTGGCTTTGGATTGGTATTCGGGTTACATGACATGGCCAGCCTGGATCTGTTCTTCATGTACACGCTGCTCTGGTGTCCGGGTATGGTATCTTTTTCATGTGTCACTTCACTTGATTGTTGTCTTTGTGTTGTGTATACATTTTTTTTTTTATATAGAGATCACATGTGTGCATGCAGATGAAGACAGACACACAGTGAGGAAGAGAGCATGTCATTATGCATTATGTATTGCATGCACATTCACACACACACACAGACACACAGACACACACACAGACACACACACACACACACACACACACAGACACACACACACACACACACACACACACACACACACACGTACACACACACGTACACACACACATGTGTACACATGCTAACAAACATACATGTTCATGCATAAGCACACATACATGCACACATAGAGTGTGTATTTGTGTATGTCTTTGTGCATGTCGAGTTAGTCTGCAAGAATGTGCTTGTAAACATGAATGTTCATTTGAACTGATAAAAATACATGCAAACATACAAGTTCTACAAAGTTACACATGCACATGCACACACGTGCACACGCAAGCTTGCACACATGCATGCACTCACGCACGCATGCACGCACACACACACGCACGCACACACACACTCACTAACACACACACACACACACACACACACACACACAGATAATTTTACTTTTATTGTTATTCGTGTTGATAATTGCTGTTTCATAGATGTTTATGAATTGCTTATTCCATTGTTATAGTTTATCCTTCCTCTATATATCCCTCTTAAAACTCCATCTCAACCCCACCTCCCACACACCAACAGACATACACACACATGACATGTCTAATATAACTCAAAGTAAAAAGTCGCTAAATTAAAGAGAGAACACACACACACACACACACGCACACACACACACACACACACACACACACACATACACACACACACACACACACACACACACACACACACACACACACACACACACTCACACATGCACACACACACACTCACACATGCACACACACACACACACACACACACACACACACACACAAAAGGCAGAGGTTTTGGCTGACATGTTTGGTAATCATAGTAGAAACACTGGTTTGTCAGAAGAAAATAGAAAGTTCAGAGAAAGCCAAGAGAAAAATGAAATATACGAAGATTCAGAGAGCGTAAATCACCTATATATAAATAGTGAAATAACACCAGATGAAATAAAGGAATGTCTCTCAAATCTCGGCAGCAAAAAAACAGCAGTTGGTTTAGATGGAATTTCAAACGAAATGTTGAGACATTTGCCTGGAAATTTGACTGATTTCTTACACCTAATTTTAAAGAAATGTTGGTCTGATGGTGACATTCCTCTTGTATGGAAACAATCAATTGTTGTCCCAATACACAAACAGGGCAAATGCAGAACAGATAAAAACAGTTATCGACCAATTGCCATATGCAAACTAATGGAAAAAATTGTTCTAAAAAGACTTGTTCATTATTGTGAGAAGCATAGTGTAATTCCTATAAACCAAGCTGGCTTTAGAAAAGGTAGATCCTCCAGAGAACATCTAGTCAAACTGACTACACAGGTAAAGTAACAGTTTGCAAGGCGAGAAAATGTACTAGCGACTTTTTTTTATGTGAAAAAAGCATACGGCCAACTGTGGCATGCTCGACTTTTATATAACTGAAAAATATCGGTATCACAGGCAACATGTATGATTATATTAGAAGTTTCTTATCAGACAGATTTATACAAGTAAGAATAGGAAACACCTACTCAAACCCCAGACAATTACATATGGGGTTACCACAAGGATCAGTAATTTCGCCGATTTTATTCAATATATTATTAGCAGATCTACCTAACAAGCTAGCTAAAGATACAGTCTTGGTTCAATTTGCTGATGACATTTGTTTTTGGATGAAGGTGACAATGAAGTGTAAAACGCATAAAGAAAATATACCAGCGGGAACTTGATAAAATCAGCAACTTTATGACAGAAAATGGCTTATCATTGTCCTTAGAAAAAACAAATATGATGCTATTTAATACAGGATCAGACCCAGTAAAACTCCCCGTGTTTACAATAAATGGTTCTATCATCAGATATACACAATATGTTAAATTTTTGGGAGTCTATCTTTCTTCAAAGCTTTCGTGGAATTATCATATTGACTATATACTAAACAAAGCAAGAAAAGGTATAAATTTCCTTAAAATAATTTGTAAACAGCACTGGGGCAAGATACCAAAGCGTTGATATCTGTCGCAACCTCTCTCATACGTTCACGCTTGACATACGCTCAAGAGGTATTTTTCAGTGCTCCACTGCATTTGTTAAAGAAGCTGCAAAGCATCAATTGTAAGGCTTATAAACTTGCTCTAGGTGTGCTCATTCTTACATCAAATTTAGGGACCTACAGAGAAGCAGGTGTTTTATCTCTTGATGAACAAAGGAAAGCTTCAGCCACGAAATTCGTTATCAAATCTTTCGCATGTGAAACCTTTTCAAAAGAAGCAGCTGATTTAAGTTCACAAAATTATTTTGCTAAAAGAGCTAAGACGATACAGTCTGTGACATCCATTAATACATTTGCATCAGATATCATTAGTGCTACGGAATCAAAAGACAAGCAAATTTCAAAAATACCTACTTTTTCACCAGTCCCTGAATGGGAGCAGTGTAAAGCTACCTTTGACATGGATTATACAGATTTATCCAAGAACCAGTCACCATTTTTGTTAAAACCTGAAGTGCTCTCCCATATAGAAAATCAATATTCTAATTATCTAAAAATATACACAGACGGATCTGTTCTAGAAGATGGTAATTCAGGAGCGGCTTTTGTAATTCCTTCATTTAGAATAGAAAAATTATACTATATTGGTAGACAGTATTCCATTTTCACAGCTGAACTTATAGCCATACTTGTGGCGTTAATTTATATTTCAGACATTCCGAAAACTGTCAGTGAAATTCTATTATGTGTAGACTCGAAGTCAGTATTACAAGCTATAGAATCTCCAAATTCAAAGAAGCGAATTGAGATGACAATGGAAATAAAACATATTATTCACCAACTGACAAAACAGGGCATTAAAATAACTTTCTGTTGGGTACCTTCGCACTGTGGAATATCTTCAAATGAGAGGGTAGACCAAGCAGCTAGAAGAGCAGCACGTAATTTCGAAGGCGCAATACAACTTGACATCCAGTTAGATCTACATGAGTACATAAGTTGTATAGAAAATGTATCTAGAAATCGATTTAAGAAATTACTTATAGATTCAAATAATCAATATTACCAGTGTTGTGTAAACACAAAGAATGCAGCTAATCCCAAAGATGTTCTACATTTGACACCAGCAGCACATTCAAGACAAATTACAAGTCTAATGTATAGAATTTGTTTAAATGCCTTTCGTACAAAATTTTCTAAAAAATATAAAATGTATATGCGGTAAGCAAATAACTGTAAGTCATCTGCTCATTCATTGTCCGAGCATAGACATTTAATTCCTAAAGATGTAGTTGATGACTTTTCTTCCAATATTTCATTAGCCACTGAAAAGATTTTGAATGATTATTCATTGCTTAGAATGTTTTCGGAAATTTTAAAACTCCAGTCCAGTTGGTATCCTCCTTTGATATGTTATAATTAATGTTGTTATTTATATTTACATTGTTGTAGGTTAATACTTGTTGATATGCATATACATATTCTCCTTCCCATGACACCTCATTCAATATACACCACAATCTCTTTAGACCTTTTTCTTATAATGTACTTTTCCTCTGATAAATAACATGAATACTTTTTTACACTAATATTCACATGCGTTCCCTTTCCTTTATCCACTTCTTTACTCCTTTCCGTCTAAAAACACTTAAAGTGAATAGACGTTAAACTGAAGATAAAACACACACACACACACACACACACACACACACATACACACACACTCACACACACACACACACACACACACACACACACACACACATACACACACACATACACTCACACTCACACACACACACACACACACACACACACACACACACACATACACACACACTCACACATGCACACACATACACACATACACACATACACACACACACACACACACACACACACACACACACACACACACACACACTAGATGCATATGCAGGGTATCAGTTTTGTGCCTGTCATTGGTCATTGATCATACAGGTTTGAAATGACCGATTGATGTGTCATCAACTCAGTCACATGACTGTTGATTTTTTGGAAAGTTGGTCAGGCTGATAGAGCTTTTAAAGGTTTCTCATTTTGAGTCTTTTCAGGCTGTGAGCGAACTAAGTACGCTGCTGCATTAAAGTTAGCTGGGCCACAGGCGCCCGACTGTGATGTTGTAATAGTCTGGCATAAATTTGAAGGAAGTTCCAGGGCAGCTCTCCAGTTGATTCTAGGCTTTCCTGTATTGATTTTGACCGCTTCTTTTACCTTCCTCTTCCAGGAATGGGTTTCAGTGCACAGCACTGCAGTCCCCTCCATGTCAGGACTATGACTCTGCCTTGAAAGACGCTCATGGAAAGCTGTCACTTCTGGTTAGATGTTCCTTGAAACGTTTGTCCAGTGGTGTCTCTGTTTTACCTGTAAAGTTCTCCTCGCAGTCAGTGCTCTGAATGTGGTAGACAACCTTGCTCAAATTTGCTCACATCATTCAGGGATACATGTAATCTAGAGTTATTTTGATAAGAGCTGGATTTAAAAAAAAATCAAAACATGGACAAAAATGGGCCCATCTGGCCCACAAAGTATGGTGAAGGTTATGTATTGGAAGAAAATCATGTGCATAGATTTATTACCGTGTTTGTTCCACCAAATACGTTCATGTATCACTCACATGCATACAGTCACATTCAGTCGTTCTTTCTCTTCCTCTCTTTGTGTATTTTACCATTTGTCAGTCTGTCATGCACTGTCACACACACACACACACACACACACACACACACACACACACACACACACACACACACACACACACACACACTCACAAGCACACCACCCATGCCCTCCCCCCACCCCCCTCACACATACACCCCACACCCACCCATACCCACCCTAAACACCCACCCTAAACACACCACACACACATGCAGTCACGCGCGCACGCATGCACACACGCGCGCACACACACACACACACACACACCTATGGATTGCAATGATTTGTCTGCCACTAGCCAGGAGAGCTTTGCAAACTCAGATTTCTGCTGATAATTAGACATCTTTAATTCAGTTTGTCAGTCAGTTTTATTCAAACTGCTATACTTTCCAAAACTGAAGCAGAATTTCACACACACACACACACACACACACACACACACACACACACACACACACACACACACACACACACACATATATGTATTTATTTACATACATGCACAAACACACACACATATACACATACACACAGAGGAAGATATAATCACTGATAGGAGAAATGTAAATGACTGAATAAATGAACAGGTATTAGAAAGAAAAAAACTCAACAAGAACAACAACAAGAAAACAATGACAATGAAAGTAAAAATGCCTGTGTTTAAAGCAGCCTGAAAACATGGCTGATGGCTGAAACCCTTGTTTCTGATTCCATCCCTGTTGACATGTCCAACACTAAAAACACCATGGTTTAACCCAGGTTACAGCCACCATGCATGATCTCAAGACCACCACAATAAACAGCACTTGGCCCTCAGCAGTTGTTTTTTTTCTTTTCCTTCAGGACGACAATAATAAGGTTGGAGCAGCACTTCGTGACCTGAGAGAGAACCATCGTGTGGGGCTGGCCCTGGATTCTGCACACTGTCTGCATCTCTATGTGGACGGTCAGGATCAGGGAATCGCTGCCCGTGGCCTGACAGATCCCTGTTACGCCATGTTTGACGTGGTGGACTATTACGAGCAGGTGAGGGCGAGTTTTTCCTTCCTTCTGCATCGGTGAGCTGCTCCTCTCACCTTCACTCGCATCTGTGAGTCGGCTTTTGCATGTATGACTGTTTTCACCCTGCCATATAGGCAGCCATACACCGTTTTCAAGGGTGTGCAAGGTGGAAATGTTCATGTTTCCTGAACCCACCTAACGCTGACTTAGATAACAGGGTCTTTAATGTGTGTATTTGATCTTCCGCTTGTGTATATTAATGCAAGGGGTTCAGGCACTAGCAGGTCTGAAAGAGTTTGGAATAATCTCCATCCTTAACTAACCAGGCGCTGACACCTGGATCGAACCCAGGACCTTCTTGTTGAAAGTCTAATGCTCTACACACTCTGTTATTGCATTTGATGGATTTGGGCATAAACTCATTCATTTTTTTGTCACGTGAAAAGTAGTAGTATTTTGTTGAGGTTTGTGATAGAACAAGATCCTCACTTGTTGTTTGATTGTGTTTTTTTTCTTATACATATTCACACACGAAATGAGCACATGCAGGTATTCTTACACATGCACATTTTCACACACATGGAGAGGAAGACACACCATGAACTGTTTTGTTCTGATAAACAGAAATGACATCAGTGAATTCAAGAGGACAGATGACCAGAAAAGATAAAGAACAGACAGGTCAAACTTTTAAAAGACAGCGCAAAGAAAGGAGAACTTCTGTCCAGTTCAAAGTGAGCGCGTTCTGATTGGTTAGCTGTGATGAATTGAATCTGTCTGGTTTTTTTCTGTCGTCTTCCAGTCAGTTCATCCCTCAGTGGGCTTCACTCGTTTGTCTCAAACTGTCCATTGGTGATTGGGATCTAAAGTCTGAAATAATCAGCTGCATTTATGTCTATTTCATGATGACGAAAGCATTTCTCAGTCAACAGAAGACATGTTTTCTGTTGTTGTTTTTAAACTGTGTACACATCCCAAAGAAAAATTGAAAAAAAAAAAGAATTAGCTTCCTCGTTTTGCCTTGAATCCATGGGTGAAAAAAAAATCTCACTTGCCTGGCCTTGTATACATGGGTCATTAAACACACACACACACACACACACACACACACACACACACACACACACACACACACACACACACTATGAACACACACACACACACACACGCACACACACATACACAACAAACACACACACACACACACTATGAACACACACACACACACACACGCACACACACATACACACACACACACAACAAACACACACACACACACACTATGAACACACACACACACACACACGCACACACACATACACAACAAACACACACACACACACACACACATACAAAACAAACACACACACACACACACACACACACACACACACACGCGCACACTACAAACACACACACACACACACACACACACATACAAACTAACTCTCACACTCTCTGTTTACTTCCAGATTACAGCCCTGCCACCAACCAGACTGGGGCTTTGAAAGGTGGATGGTGCCGTGGAGAAAGACATGAGTCATTGAACACACACACACACACACACACACACACACACACACACACTACGAACACACACACACAGAAACATACAAACTAACTCTCACACTCTCTGTTTACTTCCAGATTACAGCCCTGCCACCAACCATACTGGGGCTTTGAAAGGTGGATGGTGCCGTGGAGAAAGACATGAGTCATTGAACACACACACACACACACACACACTACGAACACACACACACACACACACACACACATACAAACTAACTCTCACACTCTCTGTTTACTTCCAGATTACAGCGCTGCCACCAACCAGACTGGGGCTTTGAAAGGTGGATGGTGCCGTGGAGAAAGACATGATCAGTGTTCCTGTCAGGAGCTGTGGGTCAGGCATCGGATCTGAGAGATGAAGCATCTTGCTTTTTGTGGACCTTTCCGTAGCTGGACCGAGAACTTGTTCTTTTTGGATGCCCTGTGTTGTGTGAATGAAAACGTTTCACGGAGGAGAAAGTTGTGTGTGTGTGTGTGCTTGGATTGAGAAACCGTTCAGAGACCAAGATGTTGTGTGTTGTAGATAAACATTCATTTTGGAGTGCCTTTGTGAATGAAACATGTGTTTTTGCTTGGACAGAGAACTGATCATTTGGAGTGTGATTTAAAGAATGCTTTATGAAAGAGAAATTTCCAATGGTTTGTTAGTTGAAATAATACTAGAAGATGAAGAATTCATTTCGAATAAGAAATTTATGGTTTGTGAGTGGAAATAGTAGTAGTAAATGAAGACTGCATTGTGAATGAGAAATTGCTCATGGTTTGTTAGTAGAAGTAATATGAAGAATGTATTGTGAGTGAGAATTTGCTTGTGGTTTGTCAGGAGAAATAATACGAAGAATTTATTGTAGATGAGATTTTTTTTAATGGTTACTTAGTAATGAAATAGTAGTAGATGAAGAATGCATTGTAAATGAGAACTTTTTATGGTTAGTAGAAATAATATGGAGAATGCATTATTGTAAATGAGAAAATTCTTATTGTTTGTTTGTAGAAATGATAGTAGTAGATAAAGAATGCATTGTGAATTGATTATTGTTTGTTAGTAGAAATTATATGGAGGATGCATTGTAAATGAGACATTTCTTGTGATTTGTCAGTAGAAATATTGGCAGTGGATGAAGAATGCATTCTGAATGAGAAATTGCGTATGATTTTTTAATAGAATAATATGAAGAATGCATTGTAAATGAGAAATCTCTCGTGGTTGTTAGTAGAACTAAAAGTAGTAGGTGAAGGATGCATTGTGAATGAGAATTTATTTATGGTTTGTTTGTGGAAAAAACAGAAGTAGATAAAGAAATTGTTAATGAGAAATTTCTTACGGATTGTTTGTAGTAGTGATAATAGTAGTAGATGAAGGATGCATTGTGAATGAGAAGCTGCTTACGGTTTGTTTATAGAACTAACAGAGTAGACAAAGAAATTGTTAATGAGAATTTTCTTACAGTTTGTTTCTAGAAATAATAGGAGTAGATGAGGGATGCATTGTGAACGAGAAAAGGCTTATGGTTTGTTTGTAGAAATAATAGTAGAAGTCAAATTCATTGTGAGTGAGAAATATTTTATGGTATGCTCATGGTAGGACTTGTAGATGGAACTATTTTTAAGAAGGCTGATGGCTGTGTGTCAGTTCTTTTAGTTTCAAATGTTTATGATTTGATGCAAATTAACTAGACTTGGGGCGTGCATTCAGTAATGAACAACTCTGTTAGCAAAAGTAAAGTTATTGGTGGTTGTGCTTAATTGTCTTCATTTTAAAATACATACTTTCCCTTCACTGTTTCTACATTTGTAACTGGGTTCTCAGTAGTTTACTGGTATCAGCATCATTTTTTTCATGATCTTGTAATCTGTATCAAATTACCCCTTGGTCTTGACATTTTAGCACTAAATATTCCAGTCATTCTTTGCATGACATCAGAACAATTTTTCAATATATATATTGTTATAGTGTGCTGGCAGTGTGACCCCCACCACCCACACTCTGTCTCCCTTCCCTCCCCATCCCTTCACCCACCCCCACCCCCACCCACACCCCTTCTTATCTCCCTTCCCGCTCTGTCCAAAGTGAAGTCTTTGAGGTCGCGCTGACACCGTGCCACCCCCCCTCCTTCCACCCTCCCGCACCCCCACTCCCAAGTCGGCTGTCTTTGGTCAGCAAGTCTGCATCACCAGGCCCAGTCATTGAAACACGTACGGTTATGTGATGTCAGCCGTAACCCCCGTGCTGAACTAGATGTTGGCGTGTTAAAACATGATAGTGTCGGCATGTCAGAACATCCCTTGTGGTGGCCTGTCTTTCAAGTTGTTCCCCATCTCCCCTTTCACAAACACAGCTGAGGTAGATGGCAGCACTTCGGAACATAAGCTAGGGAGAATTTATGCTAATGTGAACTTTGATCATGCCAGCTAACATGCAGAGAGTTGTATTGTCCTGTCTCCCCAATCTCTTTGTGACGTAAACGAGTGAACATGTCGTCATAGAATGCGTACAGCCATGTGGGTAGAATTGTAGCAAATGAGATCAATCTGTTGAATTGGATGAATTGGGATTAAGCAGTGAATCTGTCAGTCATTCACATAGCGTCATAGAATGTGTATAGCCAAGTGGGTAGAATTGTAGCAAATCAGATCAATCTGTTGAATTGGACGAACTGGGATTAAGCAGTGAATCTGTCAGTCATTCACATAGCATCACTAGGACAAGCAAAGATTGCTTATTTCAGTTCAACTAGTTGGGGGAGTGAGTGTTGCAGCTTACATTAGTATGCACAGTATGTTGTGGGAAGGGATGAAACTAGTCAGCACAGCCAGTTCTCAGCTTTCTCCCAGAAAAACTGACTGACACAGGCTGACTGACTGAACGGTGATGTGAGGTGCAAGGAAATCCTTGTTGGGCTGTGAGTACATGACTTGAAATGGTTTTATACTATGTTGATAACTTGGTTTTGTTGGGAACAATGTTTTGTGTCCGTGAACAGCCAGTTTAAGTTGATCTTGTGGCTGGTGGAAAGAAAAGGGGTTAATGTGTGGAGGGAAGTACTGGCCTGTATCTTTTGAGTCCCCCCCCCCCCTCTTCTGTTTTGTTACAGATATCTTGTTCTGTATTTTTGATGTATTACTTTTGTTTTGTATATAGTAGGTGGTGTCGGTTAAATGTGAAATGAACAGATCTATAGGCTAACACACTGTCAGTGTGTGTTGAGGGTTTTTTCTTGTGTGTGTGTACATGGGGGTAACAGCAAGTGTTGTGGAACACATGTTGATTTGTTGGTAGTTGTGGTAACATGTGTAGGAGTTGTGCTATGTGTCAGTGGTTTACTTTGTTCAGACAAAGTGGGAAGGAACATTGTAATGTGATTAATGAGTTGGTAAACTATGAGAGCACTGAGGGTCAGTGCTATGTTGCATATTGCTGTTTACCAGAGATATGTTGGAAGTAATGATTTCCATACATGTACCTGTGTCAGTGGGACACTTTGTAAAGGCAAAGAGGAGATTTGTTTGGTAATGGTAACACACAGTTTAATTGAATGATGGGTAACATGTGTTGAACACAGGGTTGTATTGGTCAGTGATATGTTTTGTACACAGTATGGTATGTCACTGCTGGTGGCAGGTTAGCTTGATGAAGTTTGTATTACCTCACATAGATTTATGTGTGAGAGGGGTGCATACTGGTGGACACGTGATGCAAGGTGCTGAGAGGGTATAGGCCTTTCATGTCAGCGATTTCCAGGTATTTTGAGAGTTTCTGACCTAGGTTTTGGTTTTGTGTTTTGTGTTCCAGGTGTGCTGCTTGTAGGTGCTGCTTTAGGTGTAGGGTGAACTTTTCACTAAGTACTTGAAGTAGGCAGTGTATGTTGCCTTAGTGTATGTTGCTTTCGCTAAGTAGGGTGAACTGCTTAGTGTATGTACTGCTTACCTATGTTTATTGTAAAGTAAACACTCCATGTGGCCCTGCTATTAATGTGAGGAGAGCAAGTGAGTGTGTGCATCATCAGTTGATTCTATATCCCCTGTCTACTCCCCTCTTTCTTGGAATAGAATCGAACCACCCTTTCAGTTGTTACAGTGTGTGCGTGTGTGTGTGTGTGTGTGTTTGCACCTTTTCTAATGGAATTGACAGCTGTCTTTTTTAAATAATGATTCTGAATCAAATTTCCATACTCCAGATGAGGTCTAACCAGTCCTTTACTAATTTAATAAATGTTTCTGTTTCCAAAGATCTTTTCATCAGTCCAGAAGTCTGGTTTGCTTTGTTGCTTGCTTTGTTTGTGAAAGTCAAAGGACAATGGAAGTCAAATACCTCGCCAACTTCCTTTTCTTTACATTTTCCTGCCAAAGCATCTTTAAGCTTCGCCTCATTCTTATGTTAGGACTTTTTTTTTTTTTTTTTTTAAATGAGGGTGCATAACTTTAATTGGACACTGGAATATATGTTCCAGGTTTCTAACCAGTTCTGTGAACTTCTTAGTTCATGGGCTGCAACTCCCACGTTCCACTGTATACATGTATATCAGTGTGCTTTTACTTGTATGACCGTTTTTACCCCGCTATGTAGGCAGCCATACTCCGTTTTGGGGGGGTAGTTCTGTGAACAGTTTTGTTCTCTGAATTCTGCCTTTATTTTCAATGCAATAATGATTTCTGTTTTTAGGTATTTAAAGTGTAAGTGAAACGAGAACACTGAGGACCTGACCTATGTTGCAAGAACGATCTATCCAAGCAGCGCTATGTTCAGCTGTAACTCTTTAAATTTATTATGCACTTAGCTAGGGAAAAAATATCTCAACTCTTGACTAAAATTGACAGTACTTTGATCGCTCGGTCATGCCATCTGGCAGCCCTTCATTTATTCATTTATTGTCTGTTCATCTAAGCTATTCCCCAGGTAGGCAGACTGTTGTGCAAAAGCCTCTTGTGTTTATAAAGTGCTTAGAGCTTGGTCCCTGACCGAGGATAGGATCTGTGTAAGCATCTAAATCATTCAATTATTTCATGTCAGCCAGGTGATGGTGTGTGAAGTGTTGGCCTAGGGGTGATGCGTCTGCTTAGGAAGCGAGAGAATCTGAGTGCACTGGTTCGAATCACACCGGCAGTCGCTAGTATTTTCTCCCCCTCCACTAGACTTTGAGTGGTGGTCTTGATGCTAGTCATTCGGATGAGACGATAAACAGAGGTCCTGTGTGCAGCAAGCAATTAGCTGGGGGAGCCCAGTCAGCAACAGTTTTGATGTTGTAGGGAAAGACATCTGCGCACACACACACACACACACACACACACACACACACAAAGTCCAGCATAGTGGAGTCTTCCAAAACTCTGTAAAAGATCAAAGTTTGGTTGCATGAGCAATCTTAGCAGCAGTAAGTTTGCTTAAAATTAGGAATTTTCCAACCTCTAAGCTAACTCCACTGACAGAGGAAATTTCTCAACACCAAGCAAACTTAGCTGTGCAAAGATCATTTACACTATGGAGGTTTGTTTTGTACAGGTATATAGTTGAAGACGAGGCCATAGTTCAAGGCAAATCAGCAGAGATTTCAGTAAAATGTGTGTTTTTCAGTTAAAAGTCGATTTCCATAGTGTGATTTTTAGATGATTGTACCTTGAAATCGCTTCCTTGCAGCTTGAGATGTTTCTTGCACCGATGTCTGGATTTTGTATAAAAAAACAAAACAAAAAAGTGTACTTGCTTACGCATTACCCTCATGAATAAAGAATGTTACATACTATCCTCATTAATAAAGAGTTTGTTAACTATCAATAACGAGTTTGTTACCTACTACCCTCATTAATAGAGATTTGTCTCATCTTGATGGATCTGGTACAAGGTCCTTCACACTTCTTCCTCTCTGCATCTTGAGACATAGAGAGAGAGTGAGAGAGAAAGGGAGAGGGGGGGGGGGAGAGAGAGAGGTTTGGGGGGATGGTCTGATATTAATTAAAAAAAAGAAAAAAAAAAGATGAAAAAAAAAGACCCTCGTGGTGGTGTGTAAACTTATTTCGAGAAGATTTCAAGACATACATTGTGTGATTCAATAGACGAGAGCAACACGACACATATGATCAGGTACAACTTAGTTACTAAATTATAAAGTTATACAAAAAATTTTCGTTGTTTTTTTGTTGTTTTTTTAATGCAATTCAACAGCAAACTGTTCGACTACTACCAGTCTTCTTCTTGATGTGACTTCATGAGCAAAATCAGTTTAAACATAGAAGGCTGGCAGTAATAATTCTGGGGTATTAAACAGTTCCCAAGGTCACTTGAATTTGGACAACAAAGTAAGAGAGAGAGAGGGGGAGATCACAGACATATATATACACAGAGGGATTAGCACTGACCTAGAGAGGTTCAGGTTCAGGCAGTGTATTCACAGAGATCACAGCAAGACGGACACAGACAGATGAATACACATGGAGAGACAGTCAAGAGAGTGAATGGATAGAAACAAAATGTGGTCAGTTTGAAATATCGACACTCCATACACACACACACACACACACACACACAAAGATATGAATTTTATTGTACAACTCACAAAGCAAAACCAAACCAAAACAAAACTATTAATTCTATTACACAAATCACAAAACAAAACAAAACCAATATGAATTTTATTATACAAAATTAATCACAAACCAAAACCCAACCAAAACAAAACTATTATACACAAATCACAAAACAAAACAAAACCAATACGAATTTTATCATACAAATCAAAGCAAAACAAAACAACCATTTTGCTAACAGTGGATGAGTGTTGGGTTACTTCAAATTTTACCCTGTTCAATGAGACTAATCAACAAAAACTATAAGCAGCAATGACACAAAGCAGCATGGACTACGACAGACAAACCCAGGGTGTAGCTGTGTATGGGGGTCTTGGAGTGAGTGGCGTGGGAGTAATGCCACTGAAACAGTGCACAATATGGAGCAGCAAAAAACAAACAAACAAACAAACAAAAAAGACAGAAAAAAAGACACAAAGCAGCATTTCAGTCAGATGGTTTCATGTCAACTGTATCGCAGATCATAACGTTGAATTTTATTGCTTTGACATGAATAATGAACAACTGTAGTAGCGTGTTTTAACTGTATGGCAAATCACAACTTTGTATAGTTCTGCACTGACATGAATGGAAAGAACAAATGTAGCATTACATTATTGTAAAAGATTAAATTTTCAAATATCAAAATCTTCCCTAGATATAGAATGTCCCTCTCTGTCTCTCTGTCTCTCTGTGTGAGTGAGTGTGTGTGTGTGTGTGTGTGTGTGTGTGTGTGTGTGTCTGACAGAGAGAGAGAGAGGAAGAGAGAGACTTTTGCTGATGTGCAGCGTCTTTATACAGACCAAAAAGATTTTATCACCCTGCCCAGTGTGTGTGTGTGTGTGTGTGTGTGTGTGTGTGTGTGAGTGAGAGAGAGAGAGAGAAAGAGAGAGAGACTTTTGCTGATGTGTAGCATCTTCATACAGACCAAAAAGATTTTATCACCCTGCCCAGTTGGGTTCCTCAAACACTTGTGGTAGCTGAGAAAATGCCAAGGTTAGATTTGAACACACACACACAACTAAAAGAAAAAACACAAAGACTTCATACACAGACATTCTGTACACACTTGAATCACAAGTACTGAAACTAACACTGCACTGTCTATGACAGGGTGTCAGAATGCTATAGCCACACCCCGTCCAACCTTTTTTTTTTTCCCTTTTCATGTTTCACCGGGTAATTTCGCTTCCACATTACAGGGGATTTTCAGACAATGATAAATAAGGATTGGCTGGACAGTCAGAATATGGAATGGCTTGACAGTCACGTGACTGGATCACTGGTGTTTTCTCCTGGAGCCACCCCCGAGGGTCATGATGAAATTTCTGGCAGCATGTGACGCTTTAACCCTTTGAGCCCTGACCACCGCTTTACCGGTGGTTGAGAAAAATTTACATAATGCCTAGCCACCGGTTGAGCGGTGCATAAACACTTGTGTCGTGTTTTGCCATTGGTTGACTTATATTGAAGAGCCAATCAGAAAAAACGTAATATTCTGACGTCAGTGGTCTTATTCTGCATCTGCTGCTGGTTGTGGGACAGCAGCGGGGAAAGATCATCCGCAAAGTCCAGGTCATCCATTTGTTTCCACGGTGTCCACTGGACTCGGATTGTTTCTTCTCTGTTCTGTGAATGTTTTTAGAATACAATCAGTGACAAGTAGGAAGAAAAACATAAACAGGCAGTTTTACCTGACACCGGTCTTGACCTGAAACTGTCTGGCGAATGACTGTGGATGACTCTGCAACTCATTCGGCAAAGATATCTTCTTCCAGGAAAACAGAAATGTCACCAAAGCAGCAGAGGAGCACGGTTGAGACAAGGAAGAAATCTGGAAGAACCACAAAAGAAAACTGGAAGAGGTGAACGATAAAGAAGAGGATTGGTCTTGTTGCTTACTATGTCCTCAGCCATACAGTCGCACCAGTCTCCCTCACCAGCATATGCTGTAAGATGCAAGAACACATCCTCGCAAGCAACATCATGCGCCATCTGACCCAACATGAAATACTTGATAACTCACAACATGGGTTTAGAGCCAGAAGGAGTTGCGAAACTCAACTACTAACACTGTTCCAAGACATCGCCAAAAACCAGAACAGCAGACAGCAGACCGACATGGTAATTCTGGACTTCTCCAAAGCCTTTGACAAGGTCCCCCACAAACGCCTCCTTCGTAAGCTGGACCATTATGGTATACGAGGATGACGTTGGACTGGATCAAGGCCTTCCTTTCCGACCGCACCCAAATCGTCGTAGTTGACGGCGAAAAATCTGAGCCAGCACCTGTCATCAGCGGAGTCCTACAGGGGACAGTTCTAGGCCCCATCCTATTTCTGATTTACATCAACGATCTGCCTCAGAACATCAAGGCCAATATTAGATTGTTCGCTGATGACTGTATAGTCTACTCTACCACCAAGACAATCCAAGACTGTAAAATGCTCCAATGAGACCTCAACACACTGTCTGACTGGGAACAGCGTTGGGGAATGGAATTCCACCCAGAAAAATGTAATGTCCTTACCTGTACAACATCAAGGAACCCCATCAGCTACAACTACAAATTAAAAGGACACACCCTCGAGCATGTTGACAGTGCAAAAGATCTTGGCGTCGACATAAGAAATGATCTAAACTGGAAAGAACATGTTACAAGAGTCACCAATAAAGCCAATAGCATGGTAGGCTTCCTAAAAAGGAATCTAAAAACATCCAATAAAACCACCAAAGCCAATGCCTACCAAACTCTTGTACGCCCGTACCTGGAGTATTGCTCATCAGTCTGGAGCCCGTACAAAGAAGGCTAAAAGAACAAGATTGAAATGGTGCAAAGAAGAGCAGCACGTTATGTACACAACGACTACGGGTGGACCAGCAGCGTAACACCCATGCTGCAAGAACTAGGATGGGAATCCCTCGAATCACGGCGGAACAGACAAAGGCTGACCCTGATGTATAAAATGGTCAATGGCATTGTAGACATCCCTCCAGACAAATTTCTCAAGAAAGGATCCAGCAAAACAAGATCAAATCATCGACACAAATTTGTCCATCTTAGCACCTCCTCTAACTCTTATAAATACAGTTTTTTTTCCCATCAACCATCCCCGTCTGGAACTCCCTGCCTGCAACAGCAGCAGAGGCTCCCTCCTTGGTAGCTTTCAAGAGGGAGCTGAACAAGATCACAGTTTAGTCCCCCCCCCCCCGCCCCCCACACCCCCCCTTTTTTTTCCTTTTTTTCCCCCTCTGGAGGGACGCTGTGAGTGACGGTGGGAGGGAATATGTATACATGTTCTTTCTCATTGTCACCCCCTCCAGAGGGAAGATAGGTCTACTTAGGTTATGACTAGGTATTTACGCCTCTGCGCACACAGGTCATTAATAGTCAGTAATGACGGCTGACCTTCCAATTTGAAGATTTGAAGATTGAAGTCCCTGTGAGGTGTGGGTGCAGAAATTTATTTGCCTCCAATGGGTGCATGAAGAACGAACCCATAGATTTTCCCAGTTTGTCTGCCCTTACTGTGATTTTAGTGACATTGATTAATTTGCAAACCTGGCCTGGATTCTCAAACTTGCACACTCATAGACAGATAGACAGAGAGGGAGGGGGGGGGGGGGTTGCAACCAGTTTTGTTGATCATTTCCATTCTAGAATTTGCTTTTGACGTGTGTTCTTATATTATTATGTGATTACTGGAGGTGGATTGTAAACTGAAAGAGGAAGGCTGAGCTGGTGAACAATGAATGCAAGAGACTCGGAGAGAGAGAGAGAAAGAGAGAGAGAGAGAGAGTTAAGAATAAAGCTATAATCATTACCAGTTTACTGAAGTTGGACAGTTACAATCTAATTGCAACGCGATTTATACCTTTTTGAGTATTAAGTTTGTAATTAGATCGAGGGGCAAAACACCCGAAATGTGGGGGCAAAACACCCACACTGGGCGCTTTGCCCCTCGCGTGAGGCGTTTTGCCCCACGTATGAATCAAGAAGGCCAAAAGATTTTTTTCAGTTGACTTTAACCGGGTACACAAAGTGTTGGGTGTCTATCACCTCAGGGCTTCTCAGAATCACTTGTCGACTTTGACTGGGTCATGAATTATTAGGTGGCACAGCTCTTAATTTATATAACTGTATACGTGTATTATGAGTTCAGTTAAGCCAGTGACTGAAAAGGCCGTTACTGAGCTGGTAGTTCGGGAACGGCAGATCAATCATTATAGAAGGAACTGGGGAGGGGAAAGTACAACACACACACACACACACACACACACACACACACACACACACACACACACACACACACACACACACACACACATATACACACACACAAACACACACACACACACAAGTGAACTCCGTGTTCCTCAGGGATCTCAGTGTCCTTGGCCCAACTGTCATCTGCATCAACGACATCAACAAAAACATCAAATCCACTGTCCGACTATTTGCCAATGAAACCATATTCTATACCGGCAGATCAGGTCCAAAGCAGATGTCAATGCCCTCCAAGAAGATTTAAACCAACTTGAGCCCATTCCTACGGAGTAGTATAAGAGATGGGGGTTCTATATACAACTTTTTTGGGCGTATTAGCTTGTGTTAAGGCCCTCAAGCATAAAAAAAATTTAACCAAAACCTGTGTATGTTGGAGTAATATGACCCTCAAGCATAAAAAAAATATATAGTTAAAACAAGTTATATGTGTATGGAGAGCCAAATCACAAGATAAAAAAAAATATGATGGTTGGATATGTGTATGGAGGGGAGCGAAACGGTCATGGGGGTTCTATATACAACCGACCCCAGCCCAAAACCGCGCAATACCGCCCTCGAGCATAAAAACGAAAAACCGGCTTATAAAGGTGTATGGAGAGCCAAATGGTCCTTAAAGAGAGGAGGTTGGATCAACCGTTCACATAGTTTGCTTTTTTTGGATGGTTTACCATCTTGAATATCAAATAGATTTTTCTTTAACAACTGAGTTTTGTGTTTCGATTTTTTGTCTGTTTTCATTGCATTGAATTTTTCAACTTCAGCCAGAATGAGACTAAATTCTTCATCGCTTATTTTATCATCTTCTAATGCTTTTGAAATAAGATCATTTATAGTGTTCAGTTTTGACTCGGCCAACACGCGAATCTCGTTGTGCTTCATAGCTTGTGACATTAATTTTTTATGAATAAATTTACAAGTTAAACCAACCACACCAAGGAGACCAGCTCCCACTTCTATTCCAATAGCTACGGGAGCAGCGGCGACACTCAACAGTAATCCAACACCCGATGCCCCAAGGGCGATACTAAGAGTTGTCAGCGTTGTATCCGCGGCTGTAGCGATATTTACACCGCGTTTATATTTTTTATAAAATAAAGTTCTTTCATCACGCTCTTTTTCGAGGTTGTTTTTTATATTCGATATCTCTCGTAGGCGAAACTCCATTATTCTATAGTAATCATTTTTTTTTAAATGATGGTAACAGGATGAGGAGAGTAGCGCAGTCTTTTAAGCTGAAGAGGTCCGATGTGAATAAAGTCGAGAGATATTTTATCTAACGATGGACGTTTGATGACACCTTCAAGCGAGAATTCTATAGAGGGATCGGGTTGATCAGATGGGTCAACCACTGGAATTTTGATGGTAATTCTCAAGAGTTTATTTTTAAGATTTCCAGGCCATTTTATCTGCAACCCTTTTAAAACTTCTACAAAATCATCTGGCACCCCACTAAGGAGTATATCTAAAACGACAGTTGACCCCTGAATAGGCGGCTCAAAATCAAACTCTTTAATTAACCGCAGTGTGCCAGTCTTTTTACCTCTCATACCAATAACATATCCAAAGTCGTCGCTGTTAACGACGATTAGATCTTTACGCGTATGATAGGAAGCCAACAGTTTACCACTATTTTGTATTTTTTGTAGAGCGTGATTTCTTCCAATACTAACATAGGGTTGTTTTATTTCAAAATCTAAATCCCAGTTATCCACCGGATAAGGTACCCATGTATCATCGTCGGAAAGAACAAGATGATGTGGTTTGTTCACAACAACACCGTCAACGTTCACGTCTGCAAGTTCGCTGAATTTGTTGACACCACCACCATTACTCGTTATTTCTTTTCTTTTGTACGTTCCTTCAGAAAGTTGGAAGGCGTACAACTGATTTTCTTTTCCGGACACATCAAATCCGTCTGTATCTCCGAGATCAACCAAACCGAGCGTAGTGCAGGGTTTGATATTATGTGTTCCTGGCCCTCCGGGATCAACCATTTTCTAATATTTATAGTATATTCTAAATATTCAAATTGGCGCAACGTAGTCTTCTTAAGGAAATATTTTGAGGAAGACGCAGCTGCATCCACAAACTCATTGTTTCCTGTTTTGTGGTAATACCTTCAAGCGAGAATTCTATATGACTACCCTGCGGTATAACATCATAGGGCATAGCATCATCTTGTTTTTCAATGGTGATTCTCAGGGGTTGATTTGCAAGATTTTTGGGCCATTTAATGTAAAACCCTTGAAAAACTTTTACAAAATCATCAGGCTCTTCACCGAGAATTACATCAAAAATAATACGGAAACGGAAGCCCCACAAACTAGTTAGATCATGAAAATCTATTCCTAATTCAGATTTATCCTTCGAGCGTTTCTTAAGCACATAACACCTCCCCTGGTAGTTTAGTAAATGTACATCCAACGCTCTTAAATCAGCGAACATCCAACCACTGTTTTTTATTCTATAATTATTTTCTTCTTCTTTGGTAATGTAAGGTGATTCAATTTTAAAATCTACCATCCCCTTGTCGAGGGGTTTTAGCTGCCATGTACCGTTTAAACGAACAAGTTGATAGGGCTCATCATTGACAACATCATCCTCACTCACGATATCACCAATTTTTACTTCTTTTCTTTTGTACGTTCCTTCAGAAAGCTGGAATGCGTACAACTTATTTTCTTTTCCCGGCACATCAAATCCCTCTGTATCTCCGAGATCAACCAAACCGAGCGTAGTGCAGGGTTCAACCATATCTTATATGTAATGTAATATTTAAATAATCAATAGAAACGGGATTATGATTTTCATCTACTATAGAAAGTGTTAAACGTGGTAAATCTCCGTGAGAAAGTCTTTTGTACTGGGGTGATGTCAACGTGGTTGTTCGACCACCCCCGCATCTTTCATTTTCTACTGGGATTGATTGTAACAACGTAGAAGGCAATCCGTTATAGAAATTATCGGTGGTACTAATTTGAGAGAGGTGAATGTAAAGTGCTTTATGTATCGCGAGCCGCGGATGCCTGTTTCCTATCACCATTATTCCCGGCGCGATGAGTTTTTGGGGGAACCCCAGAGTATGTGCAAGACGCTCAGAAAGTTCAATCGATTTGGTGCTCTTTATTCTCAGATAGCCACTCGGAGCGTGCAAGTCTAACTCTGCACCGTGGGGGGTGAACACTTCTTTATTCAATTCACACACATTATAATAACCATCTGGGATTATTATCTTACGATCGGTAGTAGTAAAGAAATTGTTTCCGAGCTCATCACTGATATTTTTCCAGTTGGGATAATAAGTTATTTCACGCAGCGCGATTTCTAGTCTTCCACTTTGATTAGATATGCACCGCGGTAATTCGTCTTTTTGAATATCGGTTGTTATTATATACATAGCTATGAATAAGAAAATTTACAGCTTCAATAAGGACGCGTCCTATACAACCGGGTATAAAGAAAAAAGAATAAGTTGTACGCAAATGATCTACGTGAACAGCGAATATTCTTTTACCGCCAAGTTTCCCGATGTTTTTCAGTCTTATGCGAACCCCACTATGACTGGGGAGATGAATGCAGCCTGGCTTGCGTGGAGAAACAACCCGATAGTGTGGTGGCAGAATCAAATCAATTTTGTGGTATGGTGCGCGACCGCCGGGTGTGGAGTAACGGAAGAACATTTTCAAGCTTCTGATCCGTTTATTCGAGCCGTGTATAGGTTTCATTTTTACTATCAGATTCGTAGGTTATTGGACGAGTTAAAAATCCCGCTACCCACCGACCAAGCATTTAACATGTATTATAATCCGTTTGATAAAACAGTTTATCAGCGTTTGTGTGCCGAATTTGGGCAGAGGGATTGGAGACAGAAAATAGAAAAGCATGGCTTTGGTTTGGGAGAATTTATTCAGGCTGAGACCCCCGGTGGGGCTGCACGACAGGCAATGAGAAACAGAGGAGAGGGACCTGTGTTCTTTAGCCCCCACGATAAAATCAGACATACGGTGGACATCACCCGGGCTTGGACAACATTTATTCCTGATAAGGGGTTGGGTTTTACACATGCGGGGATAGTTCGTCTCAACGATAGCATTCGCACTTATGTGTGGGCTCTAATAGGGTCACAAGCGCAAACGCGCACGAGTATAACAACAAAAGGAACTGGATTTGATGCGCAAAAACAATTTTTAGCCAATGTTGAAGATGCGATTAATGCCCCCGAAAACCTACAAACGGCGATAAAAAAATACCAGGACGTTCTCCAGTACGCGAGATCCGAAGTAAACTTTGCATTTGGTGTTGGCCTTTATATGGCCCCATCTGATATGGCATTGAGGGTTGGTACACACATTAATTATAATAATAAAATTGTCATTGCGACAGAAGAACAGAATATTGGTGTTAATGATGGATTAAACGAACTACCACACATTGTACCACCTACCCAAAGTGTTCCACCCCAGAGTGTTCCACCTACCCAAAGTGTTCCTGCATACTATTTTGTTGCCCCATCAGGAAAAGCTCTTCAATGGTCTAGAGGTCACTGGGCTCTTGTGCCACCTTCTGATGCAGACTTGGCAATGCTTGATGCGAGTAATACGGTGCTCGATTATAAATCACACAAGCCTTTGACAACACCGAGGACAGGAGCGGGTGAAACGAGAGTTTTGTTAGGCATTCGCGGGTGGTTCACTCTTACCTATAGAAATAAAAAATTAATACAAACATCTCGACCAGGATTTGCAATAGCTACCGGTGCTGGTAATAGACCCTTTCTGTATGGTGTAGGTTCTTCGGATAACAAATTTAAACTCAAACCAGCGAAAGTATCGTACGAAGAAGAGCCAACAACTCACAAAGACTATAAAGTCGCTCTTACTTTAGGATTGATAGGTGGTATTTACTTTCTCTTCTTTAAATAATCAAACAGGAGGAGGCCAGCACCGAGCACGAGTGCCCACAGGTTGTTGGCTAACCACCCAACCGCTTTACCCAACGTGCTTAATAACCACGAAACAATAGCCCCAATGACTCCTGGGAGGGCATCAATCGCCTTTAAACCTAATTTTTTAAGTAATTCTCCCAAATCTTTAAGTCTTTTTCTTATCCAGTTGTCATCTTTTTTACCCGGCGCCCGTGGAGTGCCCCCTCCACCCGTGACGGCCAAAACGATAGTGCTGATAATCATACCAAAGGCAGTAAGAATGGAAACGATAGTAATGCCTTGTTCTCTAAAAAGCGTTCGAATACGTTCCGCTAGTGTTGTGTCCTCCTCAAGAATTCTGTGTATCGTTTCACGCATTCTGCTGATTTGAGATCGCAGCGCTTCTTTGTGTGTTGATATCGCTTCTAGCCGTGCAGCACGCTCGATGTTTAGATCGTCTAATTGTAAACGCAAGGGTTTGATTTCGCTTTCATCTTTATCAGCTAGTTCCGCAGACTGAATTCTTATTTTTAAAGTTGATATTTCTTCATCCAGGTGAGAGAGTTTTGAGAGGTTGTCAGAAAGATTACCGCGCTGTCTTTGCATGGCTTTGTCTAAACCTTCGAGTTCACGAATATAACCACCCAGTTCATCGGTGAGGGGAGGATCATCTATAGTTTTAAGTACTTCATCGATTGTATTTGGTGAGAAATCATCCATCTCAATTTCTTCACCCAGTTTGGCTTCAACCTTTTGGAGAGCCGCGACCGTTTGGGGTTTTAAGTTTTTCCTCCTCCAGTCTACAAAACCAAGTTCCTCGCGAATAATATTTGCTCCACCAGGTTTTCCCGCTAGTGTTGAAAGTGCTAGGGGTTGTTTCGTGCGGACGTTAATGATATTAAAATCTGGATTATTTTTTAATCGTAGTGTACCTCTACTATCAAGTTCAAAATTGGTATAATTTCGCCCAACATCGGGCTCTTGTCCAAATGCATCATAGTAATCATCAACCGCGCTCTTTAATAATTCTGTTTGCAAGAAACCAGATTCTATTATTCCACCTTCTGCGAACCCTTCCGCCATCTCACCACCTTCCGCCATATTAAACTTATAATATAAAGTTATATCCTTATATCTATATAAAACAAAAAATGAGTGGAAGAAAGCTTAATCCAATGAGAAGTTTGCGGGAGCCGCGGGGGATAAAGGGCGTGCGGCAGACTGTCGTGATTACTAACAATCCGTCAACTATCGATCAGAATCAACAACTTCTTGTACGCTTTCCTAATTTAGGTGTTGATGATGTGATCGTTCCGGGGAGTGTTCGGCTAGCATTCAAAATTTCTTTGACTTCTACCACAGATGTGAACAGAACACTCGTTGATAATATTGGTAGAGCCATAGTACGTAAAACAACCATTCGCATTTCCGGTAATGAAATCATGAGCGTTGAAGATAGTGATGTATTTTATACTTATGGAGATCTTTGGCGAACTCGACAAGAACGAAGAAACGCCGTTTATCAAGGTATTGACTTAACTACACACCGTAATGTGACACGATTGCGTATTAACGCGGATAATGGAGATGACACTATCGCTAGAGATGCCGCCATTGCGGAGGCTTATGGTAATCGATTTTGTATTCCGCTTGATTTCGAATTGCTAGAATCTCATGCACCATTTTATCAGAGTGCTCTCGGCGATCGCCTGGAGTATGAACTTACCTTTAACGCTTATAGCAAGGTTATCCGCAGCACAGACCCGGATGCATCCTATACGATAGAAGGGATTAGTCTCGAGTTTGAGAAAGTCACACAACCCGAACTTGCGAGACAGATAGCCGGTTATTATTCAGGTAGGCTCGCTATTTTATTTGATAGAATACTACGACATCGTAAAATTCCTCTGGACAAATCTGACACACTCTGGAATATTAATCTCAACGTGCCGGCAAAAAGTATGAAGGGTGTACTGCTGTTGTTTGATGAGTATTACAATCCTAAGATCGATAAGGTTGAAGTGACGATCGAAGGTGTGCCCAATCAACTGTTTAGTCAAGGTATGCGTTCCTATCAACAATGGGATGAAATCAGAAAGTTTTTCGGAACGCAAAAACGCGACCCTGAAGTAGACAAAGTGGTAAAAGATTTAGAACTAGTGGATGTCACAGTCGGCGAATATTTCACGAATAATTATGCTCTTTGGTTGGATATGCGCACCACAGATGATAATTCTCTTCACGGGAGTGGACGTCGTATCGAAAATGCGTCTGAAGGCATTACGATTCAGATTCAGAAAAAAGCTGAAACGGCAGAACCGCTCAATGCGTATGTATTTGTAATTATGGATGGACAATTAAATATAGAAGATGGAAGATTTGTCGAGGCTGTTTACTAAAGAAGCACATTCCGCAATTATTTGCGGGCAAACTGGGTGCGGTAAGACCGAATTTATTTTAGATTTATTACAAACGACATATCGTGGTGTGTTCGAGAATATTGTAATTCTATGCCCTACTCTCGAATATAATAAAGCCTATCGATCCCGAGTGTGGGTAAGAAAGGACCGCGGGGTATACACCGTTAATCCCGGTGATAAACTTCACGAATGGCTTGGGCTGTTTTTTGAAATATTTGCCGGGGAGCCAACGTTGTACATCATCGATGACTGTAGTGACTTAAAGGCTCTTACTCAAAAGAAGCAAATGTTGAGTAAACTCGCATTTTCTGGAAGACACGCGAAACAGTCTGTGTGGGTGTTGACTCAGAAATACAACTCGGTTCTTACTGACCTTCGCGAACAAACAAAATGGGTGGCTTTATTTCACTGTAAGGATAGGGACTCGTTTGATGAGTGTTTAAGAGAAAACGATGTCATTCCAACACAAAATGAACGTAAAGAGGTTAGGAAATCATTGGCAAATACCAAACACTCCAAGTTGATATTAAAAACTGATCAACCAGTTGCATATAAAATTTGCTAGTAATAATCAACAGCTGTTTAACAATGCTTAACAGTTCCTTAGCACTGGTTAGCAATTTCTTAACACTGGTTAGCAATTTCTTAACACTTTTAGTCGTTGGATTTGTAGTTTTTTATTATTTTAAACTTAAAAGGAGATATATAGAATATAAGAAGATGGACCAATTACTATCCGAGGATCCCAAACGCGACAGGCTTATGGCGGTGGTCTCAGCCGGTGGAGCAAAAGAATATTTAGGGAAAGAGTTTAGTGTTGATAAAATCGAAGCGATGAAAGATCCGGATATAGACAAGCTTTATACGAGATACGAAGCGAGTTTAGGATCGATGATTACAAAATCACTCGGTAATACAATTATACAACTGTATACCAGAGCAGTTTGTATGTATCTCCCAATTGATGACCAAACAAAATTAAATAGTGATCTCGAGCAAGATCCATTCCTGGGACATGCGCTTAACAGTTTTACTTGCGAACTATATCACAGATTTGGCATGTTCTTAGCTCCGCTCACCACAGCTGTAACTACTGTTAAACATTGTCAATTTAATAAATATAATGGAGGAAGTAACGAAACCGAAGAATCAGAAGAAAGTTGAAGCGGGTCGAAAAGGTGCTGCTGCTAGAAAAGCAAAACATGAAGAACTTCTCGAAAAACTTCGAAAAGCGAAAGATGAACAACAACAAGAACCATCATCATCGAGGAGACCAGATCACGTTTTTATCAATCCCTTGTACATTGCTGCTGCGATGATAATAGGTTGTGGTGTTTACATATATTTTAATCGGTCGAAAAAACCACCACCACCACCTGTGGTAACAAAACCCAACCCATTTATCATGTATTGAACATTAATTTGTACACTATTTATAAACAACAATGGCAACGCCAAATATAAACGGTAAAGAAATTGCAAACACTGTATACCACGCGGTTGTGGTCAGCGCATTGGCCGCTGGTTACTCGAGATTGACAAAATTAATATTTACGAAAGCCCCGACACCTAGACTGGCTTTCAACCTCGAAGATATCGGGATGGTCACTTTGGATATAGCCCTCGCTATGGCTACGAAGGATATGTTGGAAAAACAAGGTATTCTCCCACATGATATTTTGAAGTAATAATAATATCATCATTATAGTATGGCATCAGTAGCGTTACTCGTTGGTGGGGCAGTAGTAAACGCTTTAGCATTTACCGGAAGTAATTTTTTATTTAGTAAACTGGGGTCTTCAGACGCGTTAGAAGAACAGAAACGACACAACAAAGCGCAAGAACAACTTCAGGCAGCGACCGCAGAATGGCAGAAAGAGAGGATTCAACGTTTAGATTATATCAATGAAAAACTAAGACAACAACAACATGCTGTGAACACGTTTAAGGATGTGGATATGGCTATGCAAGAATATTATAAAGTGATGGGGGAGCCACTACCCCCTCTTTCTCAAAAACCCCAACTTTCAGATTTTTATACACCCTCAGAGGGACAAAAAGATCGAGAATACGTATTTATTATCATGACCATGGTCATTTTTGGCGTTGCGATTTCAAAATATTAAACATTTACTTTCTTAAATAAAATGGAAAAGATCTATTACAGCCCAAGCGGTTATTGGAAGGGTTATTCGGCGATTAAAAAACTCGCGAAAGCAGCCAAGGTGTCTGTATACTATTTAAAAAATAAAACGATTGAACGCGCAAGAATATCAAAACAACCCACCAACATGGAGCGTATTAAACTTCTTATTATAGAAAATGAAAATGGTGGACAACATTATACTTATATTAAGAATTTTAACAGACTACTGAGTAATACAAACAAACACAAAGCAGCCATGTACTTTTGTGAGTATTGCTTGACAGGTACAACATCATCAGAACTTTTAGAAGAACATATTAAGCGATGCGCGCAGATCAACCACAAGAACTATTCTCGCGTTGAGATGCCATCGGAGAAGACAAAAATGATCAAATTTACCAATTTTCAAAAACAAATGCAAGTTAGTGATGTGATATATGCTGATTTTGAGGCGATTTGTAAAGAAATAAAAGACGATTCCCATTCGAATAATACCATCAAAGAAAGCGAACACATCATCTCGTCATACGGGTTTGTGCATGTTAGGTCTGATGGAAGGGCGTACAAACCGCAACTATTTCGTGGTGAGAATGCGGTCAGTCATTTTCTCGAAAAACTTCAAAGAATATATTATCATACTGTCAAGGAATTGAAAAAACCAGTTCCAATAAAGATGACCAAAAAAGATAACGAATCGTTTGAAAACGAACGAGTTTGTTGGATATGTAGAGGGGAACTACCCGCAAATGATAAAGTAAGAGATCATGACCATATCACAGGGAACTATAGAGGTGCCGCGCATGCATCGTGTAATCTTAAATTGAGAATAAAACCCGACGAATTTGTGTTGTCGATATTATTTCACAACCTCAAAGGTTACGACTCTCACGCGATCATTTCGGAGCTCGCGAACAAAGGTGGTGGTAGAATTACGTGTATCGCGAATAATAAAGAGAAGTACATCACATTCAGTTGGGGAAGGTTGAAGTTTTTAGATAGTTTCGCATTCTTGAGTTCGAGTCTCGACCAGCTTGCGAAGAACCTTCCGGATGATAAGAAGTTTTTAACGCGCAAACGTTTCACAGATGAGGAGGAGTTCAAGCTCGTTACGAGAAAAGGAGTCTTTCCGTACGAATATATTACCGATTGGAGTAAATACGAAGATACGAAACTACCAAAGAAAAGTCATTTCTTTAGTAAACTTAACAACACGGATATATCAGAAAGTGACCACGAGCATGCCAAGAATGTGTGGAAGAAGTTTAAATGTAAGAATCTAGGTGATTATAACGATCTGTACTTAGTCACTGATGTGTTGTTACTTGCCGATGTGTTCCAGAATTTTAGAAATACGTGTTTGCGAACTCATAATCTCGATCCTGTTCATTATTACACGCTTCCCGGAATGTCTTGGGATGCTTTACTCAAGAGTACGGGAATAGAACTCGAACTGTTGACGGATATCGAACAATATAACATGATAGAGGCGGGAATACGCGGTGGAATCAGTATGACTGTAAGAAGATACGCGGAGGCTAATAACAAGTATATGAAAGATTACAGACCTGAAAAAACGGATTCGTATATCATGTATCTCGACGCGAACAACTTGTATGGTTGGGCGATGTTACAAGCTTTACCCACGGGTGGATTTATCTGGGATAACGATGTCAATCTCGAAAAGATTCTAAATCACCCCGACGATGATGAGACGGGATATATTGTGGAGTGTGATATCGAGTACCCTGAGGAATTACACGACGAACATAACGATTATCCCCTAGCTCCTGAGAAAATAGAAATAAAACTCGAAAACCTCTCACCCTATCAACGACGCCTTCGTGAAAAACTCGAGATGCGCGGAAAGGAAACGAGAAAATTAGTTCCGAATCTATGGAATAAGGTTGGTTATGTCGTTCACTATAGAAATCTCAAGCTATACACGCAACTTGGCATGAAAGTAACTAAAATCACAAAAGTGTTAAAGTTTAATCAAAGTCCCTGGATGGCGCCCTATATATTGATGAACACCAAACTGAGACAAGCCGCTACTAACGATGCCGATAAAGATCTGTATAAATTAATGAACAACTCGGTATTTGGTAAAACTATGGAAAATATCAGAATGAGAACGAATATCAAATTATTCAAGTTAGATGAAGAGGACAAGGCACGCAAACTAATAAACAAACCGGCTTATGTCGATCATATGATCATCAACGAGAAACTTCTAGCGATTCACTACAAAAAAAATAAGCTTGTGCTCAATAAACCTATCTATATCGGGATGGCCATTCTCGACCTATCAAAGTATCTCATGTATGATTTGTATTACAACCACTACAAGAAAAAATATGGATGCAGGTTGTTATATACTGATACCGATTCATTCATTCTCCACGTAGAATGCGAGGATTTTATCGCTTGTATGGATGATAATGTACATGACCGCAGTAATTTTCCAAAAGATCATCCATTGTATGATAAATCGATAGAGAAAGTGCCAGGATACATGAAAAGTGAGCTCGGATGTAAACCGATCCGACAATTCTGCGGCTTGCGCTCAAAGATGTATTCGGTTGTAGCGGATGATGGATCAGTTATCAAGAAAGCCAAGGGCATAAAAAAATGTGTGGTGAAGGATGAAATTGAACCCGATATGTATAAGGAGTGTATTGATCGATCTGTTCAATTTACTAATAGTATGAGAACGTTCAGATCGTATAAGCACAAGATGTACACGATCAAGCAAATGAAGACATCACTCTCACCGTACGATTCCAAACGCTATTGGCTAGATGATGGTATTACATCTTACGCCTATGGGCACTATGGTATTTCTGTATCGTGAGGAACAACCATAAGCTCTTCGTGTACAAACCCTCTGGATGGACCATTTTGTAAATAATAAAGAATAGGATCGCCGGGCATCATACGCTTAATATTATAAACTTTAAGAGACCAAACGGGATCCGTTGCTCGTTTGCGAGCTCCACCCTCGAGCTCACCGGGCTCATACAAGTACCGAACTTGCGCATCAGGCGGTAACTCTCCTTTATCATCTTTAGTCGGTGCAGAGGATTCGGCTTCTACCGATTTGGCCTTTATTGCGACCGACGGTTTCTTACCTATAAGTCTCGTCACCTCATTATTCAATGCAGCCACAACAGCCGGTAATCTAGTGACCCATTCTGTTGATCGATTCGGCGATTTCATTTCAGCCACATATTGATGACTAAACAATCGTTCTGCCAGCGTACGATTAAATCTTTCTACAATAGCCTGGCTTCTGTGTGTCTTTCCACGCCTTACTTTTTTAAAAATTTTGTTCACAGCACCCATAAACTCTCGGCCAGGATCTACCTGAAGAAGTTTGGGCAACTTCAATGGGCTACGGTCGTAAATACGTAAAAAAGCGGCCGCCACTTCGACGCTGTCTTTCGTTGTTAGGGGTTCGGCTTCTTTATATCGACTTGCAACATCAACGACAGTCAGCGCATACTTATACGTCTTACGCCCGATTCCGTCATAGGGTAAAAATAAAAGGTCAGCCTGATGAACCTCATTTGGGACAGTAATATCAAATTTTGCTCTCGGAATATACTTTGGAGGGGGTAGATAAATTTGCCATATAGCTTGTTTTTGTAACCATTTTCTAGCAATAGCAATATTATTTTGAGTCTCGATCCTTGTAATTTGTTTTATTGGTGTAGGAAAGTCAATATTTTCAAAATTAAACCCATCATCAGAAGGATAGGAATAAGTTAAATTAGAATTCGCTTTTGCTGGAAACTTGTGTGCACGTAAACAATGTCTTATACATTGATCATCTTTATTTTTAATATTAATCACAGCTCTTTTATTTTTTAACCACTGTGGTGATTCAATAAAGGATCCTGGAGATGTAATAGAAACTCTATTCACCCATAAACTAAAGATTCTTTTAATGAACCATCCTGAACCTTCATTTGTAAAATTTTCTATTTTTAACAAAATCTGTTTTATTTGTTTTTCAATATCTTGATCATCAACAACATCAATAATACTTTGATATTCCGATCGAAATACAGCTACAGTAGTATCATTATTTTTAATTTGACCAAACTCCACCGTTAAAACAATATTTTGTTTGGTCAGTGGAATAGCTCTTTGGTTAATAGTGTCCACTTTACTCATCATAAACGAAAGCGGATCTATTTCATTTGGAAGAGCCGCAAGTTTATAATTTTTAATAATACTACCAAACTCCTCCGTGGATTCAGCTTTATGTTGTAGTTGACGTATATTTTTAATAAGTTCATCTTTTTTCATTCTACTAAAACCACGAATTTTGAGCTTTCGTGCAATATCTTTAAGCGTAGCATTGGTCTCCCCCTCCAAAGCATCAAACCCCAGTGCTTTAATCAACTCAGTTTTATTCATAGATTCATGATTAGGAATCTCTTTTCTTGAAGCGAGATCACGGTAATATTTTTCAGAATATCGTTGCACCATTTTTCTCTCTATATATACTATTATATTTTTTTCTCTAATAGGATTTTTTTTTACAAGTTGATCAATCTCTGAATCCAATGATTACTCCACCAAAGGGTGGAATATACCCTCTTGAATAAGTTTCAAAAGGGTCAATTTCATCATCGTCATCATCATCATCAGAAATATAACCCTCAGAGTCGCTTGAATGTTCTCCACAATCGGGTATAGGATCAATCTTTTTCTCCATGGGAGGAGGCTTCTCTTTTTTATGCTTACATTTACAACAAATAACATACTTCGTACGTACATAAAGGTTGCATTTTATACAAAGTACTGGAAGTGACATTCCTTTTCTATGACATTTAATATGATCTTTACAATAGAGCCCCATGCAAGCTCGACCGCATACTCTATTTGTTTTAACTTGGGGGTACTCACAAATGTTATGTGGAAAAGGCATTATTTTTTCTATATATACAATATAATCTTTTCTCTAATAGGGTGATCACAATCTTCGCGCGCGGGTGGGAAGATACGCGGAGGCAGGCTGTGCGCGGGACCACTCTCCCACTACACACGCCGTGCGGTCGCTTGCCAGCACACACACACACGGGGAACGGGGTGACCGTTTCGCTCTCCATACACATAACTGGTTATAACTAGATTTTTTTTTTTATGATGCTTGAGGGCGGTATTGCGCGGTTTTGGGCTGGGGTCGGTTGTATATAGAACCCCCATGACCGTTTCGCTCCCCTCCATACACATATCCAACCATCATATTTTTTTTTTTTATCTTGTGATTTGGCTCTCCATACACATATAACTTGTTTTAACTATATATATATTTTTTTTATGCTTGAGGGTCATATTACTCCAACATACACAGGTTTTGGTTAAAATTTTTTTATGCTTGAGGGCCTTAACACAAGCTAATACGCCCAAAAAAGTTGTATATAGAACCCCCATCTCTTATACTACTCTACGGCCTACAGTCTGCATGATGAGAAAATACAGAAGGTGGAGAAAACCAAACACCTGTGTGTAGAGTTGACAAAAGACCTTCACTGGGGAGCACGTGCCCAAGCCACAACAACAAAGGCAGACAAGACCAGCGCCTTCAAGTACAGTAACCTGAGATAGAGGAAGCCCCTACACCACCCAGACAACATGCTACAAGGGGCTTGTAAGGCCTATCCTGGAGTATGCTGCGCCAGTCTGGGACTCCCCGCAACAGTATCTCACAACCAACCTGGAGTTGGTGCAACGCAGACCAGCTCTGAGAATTATGCAAGACTTCCGCCCCACCACCAGTGTAACTGAGCTTGTTTCCAGGCTGGAACATGATCCCTGAAACTGCACCACCCTGCAGCCAAGGCCACCATGATGTATAAATCATGGGTGGCTTGGTTGAGGCGGCACCCAGAGAAGGTACAGATAAGTAGGCCACTATGAGAAACTAAAGGTCCCCTACTCCCGCACTGACTCCCACAGGCACTCCTTCTTCCCTTCAGCTATCTGCCCGTGGAACCTGACCACTTCACTGATCCCAGCCATTTCTCCTCAGGCTTTCAAGACCAGGACTGAGGTCTGGCTGCGAGCCTTAGGCTCAGTATAGCTACAGGACAGGTTTTTCAGGGTTTTTTTGTTGTTGTTGTTGTTATGGTTGTTTTGACAACACACACACACACACACACACACACACACACACACACACACGTATGCACACTGACACCGCACGTGACACACCACCCAGACTTGGACATCCACGTTCATGCGAGATATAACCAGGAACTGACCAACAAGAAATGCAGGACCTTTGACCAAAGTCAGGCCAACAGAATTTCACAGTCAGTATAGACTTCACATATACGCACTGAGGCACGTACATGCACGTGCATGTGCAGTAAGAAAGAAAGACAAGAGACTGAGAATCAAATCCATGCAAAGATTAAAAAAAATATATATAACAAATCAAAATACAAAACCAAGATACAAAAACATAGAGATGCTATTACATACAGACACCGTAGCATTTATATCAACAAAGCAGATCTAGCTGTTACGAAATTCTAAATTCTAACTCTCCCACCATCCGTTCCCACCTCCGAGTCGGTCACGCCTGATCGACCTTACTTACACTGTGCATGAGTTCAGGTCAACGGGTCGTGAAGGTCTGGCACCCACGGGGTCACATGAAGACAGTCACGTGTGAATACGTTGCAACTGAATCATCCGGCACAAACACGTGTTGTTAGTTCAGGTAACTTTGCTGTTTTACACATTCAGGCATGGACACAACTGAACAACCCCAGTGTCTTTGCTCTAGGGCACAGTCAAGGAAGCGTCCAAACACATTTTTGTAACAGGTTGGAAAGGCCACTGGCCTTAAGTCAGGGCAGCTGGCATCAGTGGTTGGTGCTGGCTCATCAAGAGTGCAGGCTGAAATTTTACTTCGCCTGGAACGTTCACAGTGTGTTTTAATAATTAAAAAAATAACAACAAAAAAACACAAAAAACAACCCACACAAACACTCACATAGAAGATGGCTGTTGGGGGTTAGGGGTCAGGGGTTGGGGGGGGATATAAATGGTAAATGGCTAACAAGATATGCAGTACCTTTGACCAAAGTCAGGCTAACAGAATTTCACCATCAGTGAAGGCTTCACACAGACACAACAAGGCATGCACATGCACATGCAGTAAGAATTATCAGTGTTAGACAAGAGACTGACAAATCCATGCAAATTTTTTTTTCTCGGAATATAACAAAACAAATAGAAATACAAAAACATAGAGATGCTATTACATAAAAACACAGTAGCATTTGTATCAACAAAGCAGATCTAGCTGTTACGCAACTCCCCACCTCTGAGTTGGTCACGCCCGGTTGACCTTTCTTACACAGACGCTAGCCTTCAGTAAGCTGCTTGTGAGATACACTAGGAGGGTGTGTTAGTCTTTTTTCCACTTCGCCGGCACTGTGCATGAGTTCAGGTCAACGGGTCGTGAAGGTCTGGCGCCCACGGGGACACTTGAAGACAGTCACGTGTGAATACGTTGCAACTGAATCATCCGGCACAAACACGTGTCGCTCAGTTCAGTACCTTTGCTGTTTTACACATTCAGGCATGGACACGCCTGAACAACCCCAGTGTCTTTGCTCCAGGGCACAATAATTAAGGAAGTGGCCAAACGCACTTTGTTGGAAAGACCAGTGGCCAAATGTCAGGGCGGCAGGCATCAGTGGTTGGTGTTGGCTGATCAACAATGCAGGTGAAATATTACACCGGGAACGTCCATAGTGCGTTTTGTTAATAAAAAAAAATTTTTTAAACGTAGGCAGAAGATGGCTGTTGGGAGTTAGTGGGGGGAGAGGGAGTGGCACTGATGTGGGGAGGGGATTAGAAGGGGAGGGAAAGGAGAATGCAAGAGAACTCATAAGTGTTTTGTTGTCAGTAGAAGGCCTTCTTACCTATTACAATACAACACACGGCCTTGCACCATACCTGATTTGTGATAGGCCATTATACTACCCTCTTTCTCTGTTGTTGCTCTACATGCCAGAGGTAAGGTAAGGTAAAGACTACCCCCTCTCTAGTCTTTCTCTCTTCGTCTCTCCCCCTTTCTCACCCCGCCCTCTGTTGACTGATCCATATAACAGTATGCTACACCACATCTGCTTATAAAGGGGGCTTTTGGTGGGAGCATACATACACACATTCATACATGCATGCATACATACACATGCACACATACACTTTCATCACAATCATAATTAGAAGAATGTTATTATCTGGGCAAGTAAAATTAAGTGTGGCGAAGTACACACACACACACACACACACACACACACACACACACACACACACACACACAAAATTAAATTTTGTTTGGGCTTCTTTCCTCCATGTTGCGCTAAAAAGATAGAATTTCAGCCACAACCAGTGAAAAGGCAAACGTTAAATGATCACGTGACATTAGATTTGTTTTCCTTCTTGCTGCTGGACGATCATGGCCACCAACTTTCAACAGAAAATATGTAGCTGTTTCAGATACTGAAATACAATCATATTTGGTTCTTTAATATTCAACGTACATACCAAGGTGAGTGTTTATTGTTTGTTTGATTTTTATAGTATTATTCCTTCAGAATTTGGCCCTCACTTAAAATGTGAAACCTACTTTTGGTTTCCCCAAGATATACCCGGAAATACCACCCACCGAACGCTCGGCCGTGACGTCCTGATTTCGAGTGCTGTACTTTCATGATATGAATTTTACTGCAAAGTTGGGCAGTTCTGAATCGTGTGATTTGGTGGCCACAAATTCTTAGCCACAGCTGTTGTCTGTTAATTTTCTGTTGTGAAGTGTCTTGGGGCCCAGTCATAGACTTGACAACGTCACGTTACGTGCATGAGATTTGAGACACTTCTGATGGGTGGGGCCTGACTGCAGACTAAACGTCTGCTTTGAATTTGAAATAAGCAAAGTCGACCATAAACGCTGTGCCACTGAGGAAAATCTGTTGGGTTAAATGCTAAGGCAGGAGTAAGCATTTAGCTGGGAAGTGGAAAGGCATGGTGAAGGTGTTGCAAGGCAAGTCCGCACTATCCTGAACTGGAACACACTGCCTCAGGAAGTTGTCACAGCCGAGTGGCTGCATGGACTGTTTCAAGTCCAGACTGGCTTCCTGCCTGTGACTCAACAAAACAATCCCCACCCCCACCCCCACACATACATGCCGCACCTTCCTCCCTTCACCCCTCACTTCGCCCCCAACCTTTCAGTTTCTTAAGCTGCCCCCACCCCACCTTTTCCCAGCAAGTCCTCCACTCCCACCCCCCTTTTTTCTGGTGAGTAAAGGCCAGGGATGTGCCGGTCGGATGTACTCTGGGAACCACTATGGTACCCAGACTGGCCTAGCTGGAGACGTGAACATGCCAGTAGAATGCACCCCACCTCCCCTCTCAACCAACAGCACATCCCTCAGTAGCCCAGTTAAATCACACCAAACAGCAACCTCTCACAAAATGACAGCGTCCATCAGCATACTGATGTTGGTCGTCACGTGGAAGAAGAAGTGCAAAGGCAGGGCGTAGACACTAATTTCTATATATACAGACTAATACTGTAGTGTCTATTGTCAGGGCTAAACAGAAAGTGGGCTGTGGCTCAACATATTTCCTTATTTACTAAATGTATGTCGAGGTGTCAGCCTATCCATTTTAGTACAACTTGAACTGTACAAAAACATGATTTGTTGTACTTTAAAAAAAAAAAAAGTAAAAAAAGAAATGATGGCGAAACATTTCAGTGAGTGTATTTTCAAGTTATTCACCATTTTGATTGTTCTGACAAGACATTGCAGGTTCTCTTAATGGCGTGTGTCGTCAGATTTCATCAACTGTGTTAGAATTCTGTGACCACCCACAACACATGAATCAACCATTACCATTCTGAGAGAAATGGCTGGTCGTGGTGTTTTGCTGTCCACCCCTCCCCCCTCCTCACCCCCTCCCCTTCCCCCCCAAAAAGGGATTATTTTAGATAGTCTTATCATGTGCATTTAAGGAAGGCATGGCATGATAAGATCTTAACATGCTTCAGCTTACTAACTTATTTTTAATGATCATGACCTTATAGTCTGACTCAATATCCTTGCAAAAAGCAAACATGTTCTAAAGCACTATTTTCTGCATCATGAATGATATATATCGACTTTGAAAGGAAAAGGTTAATCAGAAAGTGAACATGTTGAGGATAATTTATTATTGAAGAAGCAGAAGTAGAAAGAAAGATAACTCATATCAGGTGATTCAGTCAACATATATGACAGAGGAGGCGAAGCAGCAGAGCAGGGGAAAGTACTTTATAAAGTCAGCAAATATTGAATGATAACACAATAGAAATTTAGACTCAGGTTTGAATGATAGATCTCATCAATGAAAAGTTATGTCAGGCTTGGTAAGGGGAAATGTGTGAGTGTGTGTGTGTGTGTGTGTGTGTGTGTGTGTGTGTGTGTGTGTGTGTGCTTGTGTGTGTGTGTGTGTGTGTGTGTGTGCTTGTGTGTGTGTGTGTGTGTGTTTGTGTGTGTGTGCGTGTGCTTGTGTGTGTGTGTGTGTGCTTGTGTGTGTGAGTGTGTGTGTGCTTGTGTGTGTGTGTGTGTGTGTGTGTGTGTGTGTGTGTGTATGTGTGTGTGCTTGTGTGTATGTGTGTGTGTGTATGTGTGTGTGTGTGTGTGCTTGTGTGTGTGTGCTTGTGTGTGTGTGTGTGTGTGCTTGTGTGTGTGTGTGTGTCTGTGTGTGTGTGTGTGTGTGTGTTCACTTTTACCTCATCATTATGACAATAGTGAGGGTTATAAGGAAAGTTACATGCACCTGTCAAAGCATGACCAAAGTATCTTCACCAGTCAAAGCATGACCAAAGATGCTGACTGTTAGATTTCACCGTATTTTGTTACACTTTATTGCAGTTTGTTTTGATGTTATGCTAACATCAAAATTGTTCCGAGTTCACTTTCGACTACATAGTATGGTCGCATGCTTTCCTGTCATAACGTTACCCAGACGCTCTAGACCTATCAATCAAGAGGCCAGAGCAGTCATGACTGACCTTAGTCTCACATGATGATTCGATGCTCAGCTAATCTCGTGCGTGTTTACATTGAAACAGCATTGAGTGGACCAATCAGCTTAATTGTTTGCCTGAACAAGAGAGAACGTGGCTGAATTAAGTTGTGTCTGTCAGTGTCTGTGCCAGGTGGATTAAGCTATGGAGTGCAAGAAATGAACAAATGGCTTGAAACAGAGAAGTCAGCCATGAATTCCGATTACAAGAAACAAGACGAACGAAGACCAGGGAAGCAACACAGTGCCACAGATGCGTCATCGTTACAGAAGCAGTGGTGGGAACAAAAGTTTCACCAAATGTACATTGAAAAATATCTGTGCAGCATGCCCTCCATTTTGGCAAGTCCAAGTGTTCCTACCAAATTCAAAATGTTCCTACTAAATTTCCTGATTGTTCAGGAGGAGGCTGGACAGGGGTTGGCTTCTCTGCATGACTGGCATGAATGATCATGGCAGCATTTCAAAACTGGATCTAACATCTGTTAAACCAGGAGAGGTTCTTATTGTACCAACCTTTGAAAGGTCATCAGTTCTTGTATTCAAAGAAGGTCATGGAATGGGAGCTGTGGTACTAAACAACCAAGCATGGAGGATTTACACTAAACTCCAAAAATACAAAACTAAATAAGATAGATACTGCATGGTAGAGTTGTACTTAGGCTCACAGAGAGTGATTGCACTTGATCTAATATGATGATTTGTGATTTATGATTTGCAGGTTGTAGTCCCACTTCACAATGGCATCTGCAGATGCTGGGCCTCCAGAACCCTGCAACCAGGAGTGCAGTATCTGCAATGAACTTTTTAAAATCCCTAAAGTTTTACCGTGCGGCCATCTTCTTTGTCATAAATGTCTCCTGACCTTGATGAAAAAACAGCACAAGGCTCGCTGTCCTCTGTGCCAGGATGTCATTGTGAAATCCAGTGACCAGCAGCCTGAAAGCTTGGAAGATGTGGTCAGCAGGTTTCCCACAGACCTTGCTATGGAGCTGGCAATTGAGGCAGACAGAGTCCTCAACAAACAGCACAACTGCTGCGTTTGTGAGGATGTGGCAGCAACATCCATGTGCCTAACGTGCAATGACATGCTTTGCCAGCCTTGTAAAAAGGCTCATGGAAAGCTATCCTCCACAAAACACCACACAGTGGAGGACCTTTCCAAACTGACAGCAGAGAAACTGGCAGCGAATCAGTCTTCCCCGTGCTCATCCCATCCTGAAGAGACTGCCAGACTCTTCTGCTCAACACACAAAGAATGCATATGTTTTCTGTGTGCCACCTCCAAGCACAGAAACTGCTCAGAAGTGAAGGAGCAGGGGGAGAAAACAGAGGAGTCCAAAGCCTTGCTCAAACAACTGACAACCAGACTGACTGAAGGGGAGGCTGACCTCAACAAAGCCATTGACAAACTGGATCAGCACCTGAATGACACAGAGAAGTATGCAGAGGCTGCCATTTCAGAGATACAGGAAATGAATGACGAGCTTGTTGCCATGGTCAATGAGAACTGTAGTCGTCTGAAAGAACAGGTGGTAAACACTCGCTCTGATGTGCGGGAGGCGGTGAAGGAGGGGAGGAACACTTTACTGCAAAGACAGACCAAGCTGACAACTCACAGACATGTGACAGAGCGAGTGGAAGGGACGAGGAATCACCAGGTGGTCACTGCTATGTCACAGACGATGGAGAAACATGTGGATAACCTTGACTTCCGCACAACCTTGCCAGATGATGCAAAGGCTGTTTCTACTTTCAAGTTTGTCAAGAATTCAGAAGCTGTGGCCCAGATCAAGCAAGAGCTAGCAAAACTGGGTGATGTCAAGGTTATGACAGCCAAAGTCAAAGTTAACAAGGTATTTATTTTTATTTTGGGCACAGTTAGGAGTATGTATCATTCTTGTAACTGCCACAATCAACATAATTAGTATTCCTTATTAACATATATGTTTTGTTTCTTCTTTGGCTTTTTTTTTTTTTTTTTTTTTTTTTGTCTGTGAAAGAAAAGGGGGGCATTTTTTAAAAACAAGAATAGTGTATCATCACTTGTGTAGAGGAACCACCAGCAAACTTCAGTGTGAGAAGTGTTAAATGTGTCAAACACCTTCATTAATTATTGTTTTTGAGGAGAATTTTCAAGCTGTCCACATCTTTATTTGGCACTGTTTACCATTGTTTAATTACCTGACATAAATTTTAGCAAAACAAAAACAAGACGACTATGGAAAACAAAATCCATTCATTCAAGCTTCATATAATGTTTTTATTTGTTCGAAGTTAAGCAAACATATCTCAATTAATCGAGATTAACAAAGGTTTGATGCGGGGATGGGGTGGCCTTTATGAAGAAAAAAACCCCTATGATTAAATGTACTGGAAACCAAAAGGAACAGATGATTATGAGGATGCATGAATGGGAGAAAAATGCATCAGGACAGGAATATTGTATGAAAGAGTTTGCGTTGTGGAAGGCAAACAATGCATAAACCAGCCAGTTCACCCAGTTTGGCTCCACAACTGATTGATTATTGTCATTAGGGGACATAGTAGGTGATGTCTTGCCCGTGATGAATCAGGACAGGCGCTATTGAACACCACTGGAGTGACTTGGAAGCAGTGCAGGGTCTCCGCTGGTGGGTGCTTTGGGTGAGTCCTGTCAAGGTCTTCAGTGTTGGCAGATTCATGGGGGATTGTCACGGAGGGATGGTGATGGCGAGGGGAACGCTTACTCAGTCTGGCTTTGTGACTAAGTCATTATTGTCGTCAGTAGGAGGGTTATTAGGTGGTGTCCTAAGTGCATTAAATCAGAACAGGCACAACTGAACACCACCAAAATAACTCAGCAGCAGTGCAGGGTCTCCTCTGGTGTTTGGCCTCCTTATGACCTAACATTGATGGTTCCCTGTGGACTGTCAATGCTGGGACTTTGACAGACGAACTCCGTTGTGGCTGTTTATAGGGGACTTGGAGTGAGCAGCTTGGGAGTAATGTAGTAATGTAACTGAAATGCTACAGGAGATGGAGCTGAAAAAGAAATGTTCAGTTTTGTGATTGTTAATCTTGAAGGATGAATATGACTTGAGTTGTTTTAAGTGTAATTTAAGGGTGAGTGAATTTATGGACATTATTTTTGATTATGTTATGTAGGTTTGGGATGTTGTGCAGTTTTTGTATTGTGGTTGATATTCGGGTCAGGCCTGATATGGAAATAACCTTGTTGTACAGCTACACACATCTGATTTGTAATTGTTTAATTGTTTGCAGAACAATGGAAGGGAGAATAACATTTCAGGTTTGACATTTTGTGTGTGTTGCTGAACTCACTTTTTATTGTGTGGTGAAATGTGCTTGTCTGTGTTGCAGGTGGACTTTGTTTTCCACGACAACCATGGAACCGCTGTAACGTTAAGCAACAACAACCGCACAGCATCCAAATCAAATGATATACGCAACGGTATCGTGCTGTCACGTGACCCATTGGACATTAATGTGTTGTATGAGGTAGGTTCTGTTTTTTTTCCCTTTTATTTTATGATTGCGAAGGTTAATCATCTTCTCAGACATTTCTGAATGTTCCCCAGGTTATTGCTTAATTTGCTGTGATGAGCATCAGTCTTGAGTCATGACCAGTGAGGGAAACCCCATGATGCAACAAGAAAAACAAACAGTGCCCAGTAAGGTGGAGGTGGAAAGTCTGTCACCCTTCAGACTATGGACTGTTGTCATCTCTGGCAGACTGAGTACCATGAGAAAAAGTTGCGGCTTATAGACCGAACTTTACGGTAACATGTTCTTCTCACCAAGTCTGCTGTGGTCTGGGACATCTCTTGTCAAGGGGGAGCAGTGTAGGGTGGAGAATAGCTGGGTGGATGGGGTGTGGTTGGTGGAGGGAGTTGGTGGAGGAGATCATACTCTGAGTACACGGGTGTCCAAAACGATGACAATCCCAACCCCTTCCCCCCTCCCCAAGCTAAAACTTCCTCACCAGTTTGCAAGGAAACCATCTGCTGCTGACACAAGCAAGAACTGTCTCTGCCTTTCTTGGTTATGGGTGATTGCAGTGGCCATACTACCTCGTCTTTCTTGGTGACTGCAGTGACCATACTACCTCGCCTTTCTTGGTGATTGCAGTGGCCATACTACCTCATCTTTCTTGGTGATTGCAGTGGCCATACTACCTCACCTTTCTTGGTGATTGCAGTGGCCATACTACCTCACCTTTCTTGGTGACTGCAGTGGCCATACTAACTCATCTTTCTTGGTGATTGCAGTGACCATACTACCTCACCTTTCTTGGTGACTGCCGTGGCCATACTACCTCACTTTTCTTGGTGATTGCAGTGGCCATACTACCTCACCTTTCTTGGTGACTGCGGTGGCCATACTAATATACCTCAGCCTTTCTTGGTGACTGCAGTGGCCATACTACCTCATCTTTCTTGGTGACTGCGGTGGCCATACTACCTCAGCCTTTCTTGGTGACTGCGGTGGCCATACTAATATACCTCAGCCTTTCTTGGTGACTGCAGTGGCCATACTACCTCATCTTTCTTGGTGACTGCAGTGGCCATACTACCTCATCTTTCTTGGTGACTGCAGTGGCCATACTACCTCATCTTTCTTGGTGACTGCAGTGGCCATACTACCTCATCTTTCTTGGTGATTGCAGTGGACATACTACCTCAGCCTTTCTTGGTGATTACAGTGGCCATACTACCTCCACGGCTGTTCGCTGCCTACAGAAACCTAGCCATTTAGTTTTCACAGAACTTAGTTGCTGAGGCAGCAGAGTACTAAAATTAGCCAGTACCTTTGCACTGGTTGCCGCGCGCACGCAGTGCGGGTTGGTTCCAGACATCTGGTCAGTGGCAGAGTACAGCGCTTCCATGCTTACAGCAGGACATTCATTGTATTTTTTCACTGACATCTGATTATATTACCCGTTTTTGCGGAAAACGAGCTTCTGTGGTGATTATACCTTGATGCATTCAAGTACCTGGGTGTGTAAACTTTGTGAGTAGGTGATCAAATATTTCGAGTTTCAACACTGTGTTGGAATCCAGGACTTAACACTCAATGCCTGCGTTGAAAGTGACGCTCTGTGGCATGTGTGAAAAGTGAAAAAATCCTCACGTGGTGACTATGTTTGCAAGTGATTTGTGACTGAAGGACACAACGTTTAATGTGCTAAGTTCTGCAGATTTATATTTGGTGTCTCATCTCTTTGTAGTCAAAATTTGATTTTCGAGTTATAATATTATCCTGCACATAAAGAGGTATAAATTCTGTTAATTTTAGCGAAAATCAAAGCGTGCGCCATTTCGTAGAGGTCAAGGTTCAGCTTGCGTGGCGCCCTGCGCATGGTGTGAATCATAGGTGGTGCCAGCCACAGTAAGGGCGATTCAGCACGCAAGGATACATTGCCGTCCGCAGAACGCGGTTTGTTCATGTGTGACCTATTTCCACATTGCTTAACTGAAGCATTATTCAAGTTCCAATTCTCTCACAAATAGTTTATTTTGTACTAACTGTAGTTAACGTGCATTACTTAATTCTGTGTAACCACTCTCCCTCTTCCTCTCTCCTCTCACTCGATCTCTCTCTCTCTCTCTCTCTCTCTCTCGTGTGTGTGTGTGTGTGTAGCCACATGCTCAGACTGAACTCCTTATGCAGAATATGTGTCAGCAGAACAAGACAAATTAAAAGTAAACAGCCTGTGTATCTTTGCAAAACGTATGCATCAGAATTGCAACAGTTGTACGGACTTGTAATTTCTGAGGAAACAAATGGGAAATTGTACTCTGATACATTGTGTAGCAAATGTTATTGGCGTTTGAAGAATATACAAAAAACTGCAGTTCCATCACAAGGTGTTCTACACACAGTAAAAGAGCAGATTGAAAGCACACACAGTGTATGGACACAGTTTGACCCCACAATTGGAGAAGCTGATTGTTCTGTATGTCATGCCTTTCTGGAGAGGTCCAAACCATTCAAACGTGTTAAAAAATCCCAGAAACTGACATCTACAAATCAGAACTTTCCAGTCAGTTCAAGAGAGGTGTGTGTGGCTGATGGTAGTACAAGTGACACAGTTGAGCTTCTTGACAACACTGACAATGTTGTAGATAAGGCTTGTGCCAACACCATGACTGCAGCACATGAGAATGTCTGCAACAGCAGTCTCACTGCTGTCACTGTAAATGACACAGTTGTCAACAGCAATGTCACTGACACAGATGAAAGTGTTTGTCACACAGATTTCAGTTTTGCCAGTGACAAAGCTTGTGAAAGCAGCATTTCCAGTGCAAACAAAAATATTAATGACAGCACAGTCAGTGACACAGTTTGTGATAACAGTAGTATCAGCAGCAGCAGTGAGACTGAGAATGTCACTGATGTCAGTGAGAACATCTGTAATGGCAGCATAAATGAAAGATTATGTGACAGCAGTGTCACTGATTCAAACTCACAGTTTGAGCCAGAAGTGCCTTCGACACCTCATGTGAAACCTGTAGTAAGGTGTCTTCGTGAATATCTAGATGATCGTAGGCTACAGAAGAGTGCCAGTGGTAGCAGTGAAATTGGCATAAGTGACACAGATAAGTCTAAGGACATGGTGAATGGAAAGCAAACAGAACAGGCAACTAAACTGCATTCAAACGCAACAGTGAAAGACAGGTCATCTCAGACTGACAACACAAAACAAGTACGTCCATTTGAACAGGTGCAAAGATCACTGGAACTGACAGATATTGTAAAAAAATATATGACCCTCTTCGTTCGTAAAACAATGGCAGAGTCAAGTGATAAACAGACTGTGGTTTGTAAAACAGGGGGTCAGCCACTCGTGCTAAAAAAAAAAAAAAATCACCATACCTAGAAAACCTTCAGCCATTGCCAGTACTCCAACAAGGAAAAAAAGAATGAATCAGCTGAATAGTATTCGGAAAGAAACTTCGGGTTCTTCAGAGGCTGACTTGGTAAAGCAGCAAAGCACAGAGCTGCGATTCACAAAGAAAAGGAAACGGACAGAAATACTGGAAGTTGCTGGGTGTGGGAAGGGACACATTGATTCCATGCAGGCAGTGAAACTCAGAACCACATTATCACTGAGCTGACAAAACTGAGGATGCTAAAGAAGCAGACTAGAAAATTAGGGATAACATTTGAAACTGAACAAAAAGAGAGAGAATTTCAACAGGAGCTATTGTGTGGAGAAATCCACGTCAGCCAACTTAGACTAATATTTAATGATCAGTTGACAAACAGAGACATAGTGAAGGCAAGATATGTTGCATGTGTGGCAGACTTACCAACGTTTGTCTCCAATCTGCTGAACCAATATGAAGAAATGAACAAGCTGACATGGCACAATCACACCATTCCTCAAGATGAAATTTGGATAAAGATTGGAGGAGATCATGGAGGTGGCAGCTTCAAACTAGTTCTGTCTGTTGGAAATGTTGAACACCCAAATGCTAAAGAGAATTGCTTCCTGATTTGCATTGTAGAAGCCAAAGACAGCAGTGAGAACATCAGAAGAGTTTTAGATCCATTCCGAGAGCAGATCAGGCGCACTGACTCGATGGACTGGAAAGGGAAAAAAGTGAAATTGTTTCTTTTTGGAGACTACGATTTTCTGACGAAAATGTATGGTTTGTCAGGAGCACAGAGTTGCCATCCTTGTCTCTGGTGTGAGGTCACAAAAACAGAATTTCAGATCAGTCCTGAACACCGGACGGCAGTCCCACTTAGAACTCTGAAAAGCATAAGAAGAGACCATGCCAGGTTCAGAGAAACAGGTGGAAGGAAAGAAGATGCAAAGAATTTCAGAAATGTTCTTCCCAATGTCTGGGACATGAAGGTGAATCGTGTGGCTCCACCCTACCTTCACATCCTTTTAGGAATTGTGAAAAAGCACAATGACCTTTTGGAAGATGAGTGCTATGACCTGGATAAAAGGATAGCATGTGCTCTAGCTAAAGAGGAAAATCCATCACTGAAAGGCACAAGTGTAGGATTCAGAAAAGCTGTCAGGCAGGTGAAGCGCCTCTGTGACAGACAGAAAACAAAGACCCCTTCCTTGAGAGGCCTTCAACCTTTCAGGAAACATGAGGGACCAGTTGTAGACAGAATAGAGCAGGTGCTGAACAAATACAACATTGGCAGACAGGCCTACTTCAGTGGTATATTTGTTGGCAATCACTGCAATAAATATTTGCAACCAATGGTATTCACTGATATTTGTGAGAGTATAGAAAGGAGAGCATATGAACTGACTGATGATCATGAAGTTCACCAAGTTGCCACTGCAATCAGAAGGAAATACCTCATGCTGAATCAGCACTTTTCCATGGTGCATCAACTTGTATCATCAAAAAAGCTGATCTGCAGAAATGAACTTGGTGAGATTGAAGAGGCCATCAAAACATACATGAGTGTGTTCAGGTCATACTTCAGTCATTGCGCAAGTGTCACACCAAAACAGCACATTGTTGAAGAGCATTGTGTGGAGTGGATAAGGAAGTGGGGGTTTGGACTGGCCTTACATGGAGAGCAGGGAGGAGAAGGAATGCATGCCACTGTCAATCAGCTGAAGCGCAATTCATGGGCCATAAAAGAACATAATGAGAGACTTAAAAAAGTGATGAAAGATCAGTGGACCCTGGCATCCCCCAAACTGCATGACACAGTCCAAAAGAAGAGAAGATAGAAAGAGTGATTGAATAGATTGTCATCAACTGAAAATAATCACTTGACTTTCTTCGTCCACTTAGGAATGTGTCAAGGCAAGGCAAAATGATATTTATTCAGTGCAACAAAGTAAGGTTAATCACCTGTTTTTCCATCTGGCCCCCAGAAAAATAGAAGACAAGGTATTAAAGAAAGAAAGAAAAGTGTAGCATGACTACCTAACATTACAAGCAATACAGTGTGTGTGTGTGTGTGTGTGTGTGTCTCAATATATATTGAAAAAGTAACATTGAGTTCGCAATCAAAGTCTGATTTATTCTCATAACTCGTCTTCATATCAGGTGTTTTTTTCTGTTTGAAATTGTACATAATGCATGTGTGTGTGTGTGGATGGGTGGGTGGAAAAAAGTATCCTCGAGTTCTCAATGTCTCTTTTATTCTCATAAAATCTTCATCAGGTATTTTTTTCTCATTGATATTGCACATAACTGCATGTCTGTTTCATTCTGGCTACTATCTATAGGTCCATGCTTATTTCATTCTTGCTACCATACAATGATACATAGCGCTGTGTCTGATTCATTCTTGTAAATGAACACAATTTAGTATTTGATTCCTCTAAGTGTACATAGCTCCATGTTGCCTTGTAACTGTGATTAACACTGTGTTGGTTGTTCCTATTACTGTACATAACTCTTTTTATTTCCTTTTATTGCCTGAGAACTGCACCACTGTGGCAACTGATTATGTTTGAATGAGAAGCCAACACTGCAGAACTGCAAGGGAGTGAAAAACATTTCTTTGTGTTGAAATGTATTATCTCAGATCCCATGACATGTGCAAAGAACAAAAGAAAGAAAAAACAAGCATGTTAGTCAGATAATGCTAATGGACAATAGCTTGTCCTAATCTGCATTCTTGACCATGCACCTGTGGAGTATCATGTCAACATATATAGTGATCAGTGTGTGATGTGGCAGCAGTTGTCTGTTGATTGTTGGAATCAGAAGACATTCATTTCACCATTGGTGAGTACAAGCATGTGTGTGTGTATGTGTGTGTGTGTGTGTGTGTGTGTGTGTGTGTGTGTGTGTGTGTGAATGCATTTTGGTCTGATTATCAATTATGCATGTTACATGCATAACATATTAGAAGCATGTTGCAGGCAGATCATGTATGTGTGTGTGTGTGTGTGTGTGTGTGTGTGTGTGTGTATGAATGCATTTTGGTCTGAGTGGTTAAAGCGTTGGACTTTCAATCTGAGGGTCCCGGGTTCGAATCACGGTGACGGCGCCTGGTGGGTAAAGGGTGGAGATTTTTACGATCTCCCAGGTCAACATATGTGCAGACCTGCTAGTGCCTGAACCCCCTTCGTGTGTATATGCAAGCAGAAGATCAAATACGCACGTTAAAGATCCTGTAATCCATGTCAGCGTTCGGTGGGTTATGGAAACAAGAACATACCCAGCATGCACACCCCCGAAAACGGAGTATGGCTGCCTACATGGCGGGGTAAAAACGGTCATACACGTAAAAGCCCACTCGTGTGCATACGAGTGAACGCAGAAGAAGAAGAAGAAGTCTGATTATCAATAATGCATGTTACATGCATAACATATTAGAAGCATGTTGCAGACAGATCATGTGTGTGTGTGTGTGTGTGTGTGTGTGTGTGTGTGTGTGTGTGTTGTGGTTTTTCCACCCTCACACAATCTGACACTGCTCGCCTCCCTATCCCAGTCTATCCATTTTCTTTCTTTTTTCATGTTATCACAATTTTTGTCATTCTTTTCATTTAACATTATGTAAAAGTGTGTGTTTGGGCGGGGGGGGGGGGGGGGGGGAGGGAGGTGTAAACGTATTTTTGTTTGTTTATCAATAATGCATGTTGCATGCACAACATATTAGAAGCATGTTGCAGGCAGACCGTGTGTGTGTGTGTGTGTGTGTGTGTGTGTGTGTGTGTGTCACAGTGTGTATGTTTGTGTGTGTGTGTGTGACAGTGTGTAGGTGTGTGTGTGTGTCACAGTGTGTATGTGTGTGTGTGTCTCACAGTGTGTATGTGTGTGTGTGTGTGTGTCACAGTGTGTGCTGTGGTGTTTCCACCCTCACACAGTCTGACACTGCTCCACTCTCTGTCTCCATCCACTTCCTTTCTTTTTTCATTGTCTGAGATTTTGTTTGTTATTCTGCCCATTTGCCATTATGTGAAAGAGAGAGAGAGAGAGAGAGAGAGAGAGAGAGAGTGTGTGTGCGCGCGATGCGTGCCTGTTTATGGTGTTTGTGTGTGTGAGAGAGAGAGAGGGAGGGAGGGAGAGAGAGAGGGAGAGAGAACTCAGAACTCATTTAATTGTTGTAAAACCCATCCCACCATCTCTTTCTCTCTGTGTGTGTATGTGTGTGGGTGTTTAGTTCATTTCACTGTTTGCTTTTTTCCTGACATTGTATTCAAAATGTGGAAATTGTTCATAATATGTTAAAAATGTGAGAAGTGCTTGAAACTCACTTGTTTTTGTTTGTTTGTTTTTTTATATATAAAAAAACAACAACTTTTCTACCAATAGATAACTTCCGTTATTCAAGTGCTTAATGTGAAGAGGAAGTGGATTTATACTGTTCATTTTTCTCTCTCTTATTTCTGCCTGTTTTAGAAACCAACGTTTTGTGCGTTTTACGTTTCATTTTGAATAGCTCCCTTCACACAGTTGAATTGTTGCCAGTTTCCATCTTTCGTGTGTGTGGGCAGTGTAACATTAATAAATAGCAGTTATCTCAAGAGTGGTGGTGTGTCCATCGAGATCGATGATGACCATCGTTGTCATCCAGCTGGGGGATTGGGGGAGGGTGGTGGTGGGGTGGGGGGGAGGATGCTCATGAATCTATCTGTGAATGCGCAGATGGCTGAATAGTCCAATCTGCGCACGAAATGTTCGCTGACAGTTGGGGCAGACAAACACAGGCATACCATTGTCAGGGAGCTTGTTTGCCCGTGAATTTCTGGCCTGCCTCTTCTGAACAGCTGCAGCAGTCCTGTTGGCCTCGCACAACTTGGCGCCTTTGTGCACAGCAGCGCGCCATTTGTCACGGTCCACTGCAGATTCCTCCCAGGAGTCAGGGTTGATATCAAACGCTTTCAGAGAGACTTTCAGAGTATCTCTGAAGCGCTTCTTCTGACCTCTGTGTGATCTCTTCCCTTGTTGCAGCTCGCCATAGAAGAACCTTTTGGGCAGCCGATGGTCTGGCATACGCGCCACGTGTCCAGCCCAGCGAAGCTGGGACTGCATCAGGATGGTGAAGATGCTGGGAAGGGTGGCTTTTGCGAGCACCTCTGTGTCTGGGGTCCTGTCTTGCCACTTGATGTTCAGTAGCTTCCTGAGGCATGTTGTGTGGAAGTGGTTCAGCTTCTTGGCATGTCGTTGGTACACTGTCCAAGTTTCGCAGGCGTACAGTAGTGTGGGGAGAACTACTGCTCTGTAGACCTTTAGCTTGGTCTCAAGACTAATGCCTCTCAAGAGTACCGTCGCGCGGAAGTCCCTGCTGCCCCTGCATCAAGCTCGGCCTGTCTGCGCGCATGTGTGAAGCACAGACAAGAGGCCGGCTTGGCATTACCCTCCGTGCTCGCGCGGTGTACCGCGCGGGTGTTTAGCTACGCTGGTTTCATGTTACTATTTTTAGCAGAGAACACTGGCCCAACTAAAAGCTTTCGGGCAAACAGCGCGGCCTCAGCCTTTCTTGGTGACTGCAGTGGCCATACTACCTCACCTTTCTTGGTGATTGCAGTGATCATACTACCTAATCTTTCTTGATGATTGCAGTGGCCATACTACCTCATCTTGGCCATACTACCTCATCTTTCTTGGTGACTGCGGTGGCCATACTACCTCATCTTTCTTGGTGACTGCAGTGGCCATACTACCTCATCTTTCTTGGTGACTGCAGTGGCCATACTATCTCACCTTTATTGGTGACTGCAGTGGCCATACTATCTCACCTTTATTGGTGACTGCAGTGGCCATACTATCTCACCTTTCTTGGTGACTGCAGTGGCCATACTATCTCACCTTTATTGGTGACTGCAGTGGCCATACTATCTCACCTTTATTGGTGACTGCAGTGGCCATACTATCTCACCTTTATTGGTGACTGCAGTGGCCATACTATCTCACCTTTCTTGGTGACTGCAGTGGCCATACTACCTCATCTTTCTTGGTGACTGCAGTGGCCATACTATCTCACCTTTATTGGTGACTGCAGTGGCCATACTATCTCACCTTTCTTGGTGACTGCAGTGGCCATACTATCTCACCTTTATTGGTGACTGCAGTGGCCATACTATCTCACCTTTATTGGTGACTGCAGTGGCCATACTATCTCACCTTTATTGGTGACTGCAGTGGCCATACTATCTCACCTTTCTTGGTGACTGCAGTGGCCATACTTCCTCAGCCTTTTTTGGTGACCATACTACCTCAGCCTTTCTAGGTTCTTGGCGTTCCTCCTCTTTGATTCCATTTTGGTTTGTTATCTGCAGTTGTTGGACATCAGTATTGGAGTCATTTTCGACTTTATTAGATCTCAGCCACACTCCTTTGTCACCACTCCTAAAAAGTCCTATGAATTTTTTTGTTTGTTTTGTTTTGTTTAAATTGTCATGGTGCATTTGTAAGAGAGGAAGTGTGTGTGTGTGTGTGTGTGGGTGCGCGCGCACGCGTGTGCGTGCGTACATGCGTGCGTTCATGCTTGAGTGTGTGTTTGTAACTATGAAAATAAAAACTTTGCTGTTATAGTTAGTTTTGGATCTAGCAATGTATATATTGATGAAACTGATCTTCAGCTATGTATATATCTATAAAAGTGATCTTTGGTTTCTTTTGCTTAAAAAAAAAAAAATTTTTATATTATTTTATGGATACAGTGTCTGTGTAATACAACGGACACATCACACTTCTTTTTCGACTGACATAATGTATAATTATGTGTATTGTGTGTACTGCATGTATGTGTCACTGTGGATGGATTTGTATACATGTATATGAATGTGCATGCTGGGACATGTCGTACAGGTACATATTGACAAGTGGGAGTCAGGACGTGGGATTTATTTTGGTTACGACAGCATGCCTGTTGGTGTGACAACTGTCTCCCCTGACAGCTTGGCTTTGGCTTTGTGGTCGGGTAGAATGACATGGCCAGCCTGGATCTGTCCTTCATGTACAGTCTGCTCTGGTGTCAGGGTATGGTATCTTTTTCATGTGTCACTTCACTTGATTGTTGTCTTTGTGTTGTGTATACATTTTTTTTTTTTTTTATAGAGATCACATGTGTGCATGCAGATGAAGACAGACACACAGTGAGGGAGAGAGCATGTCATTATGCATTATGTATTGCATGCACATTCACACTCACACACAGACACACAGACACTCACACAGACACACACACACACACACACACACACACACACACACACACACACACATGTGTACACATGCTAACACACATACATGTTCATGCATAAGCACACATACATGCACACATAGAGTGTGTATTTGTGTACGTCTTTGTGCATGTCGAGTTAGTCTGCAAGAATGTGCTTGTAAACATGAATGTTCATTTGAACTGATAAAAACACATGCAAACATACAAGTTCTACAAAGTTACACACACACATACACACACACATACACACACACACACACACACACACACACACACACACTCACACATGCACACACACACACACACACACACACACACACACACACACACACACACACACACACACACACTCACATGCACACACACACACGCATACACACACACACACACACACACACACACACACAATAGATGCATATGCAGGGTATCAGTTTTGTGCCTGTCATTGGTCATTGATCATACAGGTTTGAAATGACCCATTGATGTGGCATCAACTCAGTCACATGACTGTTGATTTTTTGGAAAGTTGGTCAGGCTGATAGAGCTTTTAAAGGTTTCTCATTTTGAGTCTTTTCAGGCTGTGAGCGAACTAAGTACGCTGCTGCATTAAAGTTAGCTGGGCCACAGGCGCCCGACTGTGATGTTGTAATAGTCTGGCATAAATTTGAAGGAAGTTCCAGGGCAGCTCTCCAGTTGATTCTAGGCTTTCCTGTATTGATTTTGACCGCTTCTTTTACCTTCCTCTTCCAGGAATGGGTTTCAGTGCACAGCACTGCAGTCCCCTCCATGTCAGGACTATGACTCTGCCTTGAAAGATGCTCATGGAAAGCTGTCACTTCTGGTTAGATGTTCCTTGAAACGTTTGTCCAGTGGTGTCTCAGTTTTACCTGTAAAGTTCTCCTCGCAGTCAGTGCTCTGAATGTGGTAGACAACCTTGCTCAAATTTGCTCACATCATTCAGGGATACATGTAATCTAGAGTTATTTTGATAAGAGCTGGATTAAAAAAAATCAAAACATGGACAAAAATGGGCCCATCTGGCCCACAAAGTATGGTGAAGGTTATGTATTGGAAGAAAATCATGTGCATAGATTTATTACCGTGTTTGTTCCACCAAATACGTTCATGTGTCACTCACATGCATACAGTCACATTCAGTCGTTCTTTCTCTTCCTCTCTTTGTGTATTTTACCATTTGTCAGTCTGTCACGCACTGTCACACACACACACACACACACACACACACACACACACACACACACACACACACACACACACACACACACTCACAAGCACACCACCCATGCCCTCCCCCCGCCCCCCTCACACATACACCCCACATCCACCCATACCCACCCTAAACACCCACCCCAAACACACCACACACACAAGCACACGCGCGCACGCATGCACACACGCGCGCACGCATGCACACACACACGCACGCACGCACACACACACACACACACACACACACACACACACACACACACACACACACACACACACATGGATTGCAATGATTTGTCTGCCACTAGCCAGGAGAGCTTTGCAAACTCAGATTTCTGCTGATAATTAGACATCTTTAATTCAGTTTGTCAGTCAGTTTTATTCAAACTGCTATACTTTCCAAAACTGAAGCAGAATTTCACACACACACACACACACACACACACACACACACACACACACACACACACCACACACACACACACACACACACACACACACACACACACACACACACACACACACACATATGTATTTATTTACATACATGCACAAACACACACACATATACACATACACACAGAGGAAGATATAATCACTGATAGGAGAAATGTAAATGACTGAATAAATGAACAGGTATTAGAAAGAAAAAAACTCAACAAGAACAACAACAAGAAAACAATGACAATGAAAGTAAAAATGCCTGTGTTTAAAGCAGCCTGAAAACATGGCTGATGGCTGAAACCCTTGTTTCTGATTCCATCCCTGTTGACATGTCCAACACTAAAAACACCATGGTTTAACCCAGGTTACAGCCACCATGCATGATCTCAAGACCACCACAATAAACAGCACTTGGCCCTCAGCAGTTGTTTTTTTTCTTTTCCTTCAGGACAACAATAAGGTTGGAGCAGCACTTCGTGACCTGAGAGAGAACCATCGTGTGGGGCTGGCCCTGGATTCTGCACACTGTCTGCATCTCTATGTGGACGGTCAGGATCAGGGAATCGCTGCCCGTGGCCTGACAGATCCCTGTTACGCCATGTTTGACGTGGTGGACTAGTACGAGCAGGTGAGGGCGAGTTTTTCCTTCCTTCTGCATCGGTGAGCTGCTCCTCTCACATTCACTCGCATCTGTGAGTCGGCTTTTGCATGTATGACTGTTTTCACCCTGCCATGTAGGCAGCCATACACCGTTTTCAAGGGTGTGCAAAGTGGAAATGTTCATGTTTCCTTAACCCACCTAACGCTGACTTAGATAACAGGGTCTTTAATGTGTGTATTTGATCTTCCGCTTGTGTATATTAATGCAAGGGGTTCAGGCACTAGCAGGTCTGAAAGAGTTTGGAATAATCTCCATCCTTAACTGACCAGGCGCTGACACCTGGATCGAACCCAGGACCTTCTTGTTGAAAGTCTAATGCTCTACACACTCTGTTATTGCATTTGATGGATTTGGGCATAAACTCATTCATTTTTTTGTCACGTGAAAAGTAGTAGTATTTTGTTGAGGTTTGTGATAGAACAAGATCCTCACTTGTTGTTTGCTTGTTTTTTTCTTATGCATATTCACACACAAAATGAGCACATGCAGGTATTCTTACACATGCACATTTTCACACACATGGAGAGGAAGACACACCATGAACTGTTTTGTTCTGATAAACAGAAGTGACATCAGTGAATTCAAGAGGACAGATGACCAGAAAAGATAAAGAACAGACAGGTCAAACATTTAAAAGACAGCGCAAAGAAAGGAGAACTTCTGTCCAGTTCAAAGTGAGCGCGTTCTGATTGGTTAGCTGTGATGAATTGAATCTGTCTGTTTTTTTTCTGTCGTCTTCCAGTCAGTTCATCCCTCAGTGGGCTTCACTCGTTTGTCTCAAACTGTCCATAGGTGATTGGGATCTAAAGTCTGAAATAATCAGCTGCATTTATGTATATTTCATGATGATGAAGGCATTTCTCAGTCAACAGAAGACATGTTTCCTGTTGTTGTTGTTTTTAAACTGTGTACACATCCCAAAGAAAAATTGAAAAAAAAAAAAGAATTAGCTTCCTCGTTTTGCCTTGAATCCATGGGTGAAAAAAAAATCTCACTTGCCTGGCCTTGTATACATGGGTCATTGAACACACACACACACACACACACACACACACACACACACACACACACACACACACACACACACACACACACACACACACACACACACACACCACACACACACACACCACACACACACACACACACTATGAACACACACACACACACACACACACACACACACACACACACACACACACAAAACACACACACACACACACACACACACACACACACACACACACACACACACACACACACAAACACACACACACACACACACACACACACACACACACACACACACACACACACACACACACACACACACACAAACACACACACACACACACACACACACACACACACAACACACACACACACACACACACACACACACACACACACACACTACGAACACACACACACACACACACACACACACACACACACAACAAACACACGAACACACACACAAACACACACACACAACAAACACACAACACACACACACACACACACACACACACACACACGCACACTACAAACACACACACACACACACACATACAAACTAACTCTCACACTCTCTGTTTACTTCCAGATTACAGCCCTGCCACCAACCAGACTGGGGCTTTGAAAGGTGGATGATGCCGTGGAGAAAGACGTGATCAGTGTTCCTGTCAGGAGCTGTGGGTCAGGCATCGGATCTGAGAGATGAAGCATCTTGCTTTTTGTGGACCTTTCCGTAGCTGGACCGAGAACTTGTTCTTTTTGGATGCCCTGTGTTGTGTGAATGAAAACGTTTCACGGAGGAGAAAGTTGTGTGTGTGTGCGTGGATTGAGAAACCGTTCAGAGACCAAGATGTTGTGTGTTGTAGATAAACATTCATTTTGGAGTGCCTTTATGAATGAAACATGTGTTTTTGCTTGGACAGAGAACTGATCATTTGGAGTGTGATTTAAAGAATGCTTTATGAAAGAGAAATTTCCAATGGTTTGTTAGTTGAAATAATACTAGAAGATGAAGAATTCATTTCGAATGAGAAATTTATGGTTTGTGAGTGGAAATAGTAGTAGTAAATGAAGACTCCATTGTGAATGAGAAATTGCTCATGGTTTGTTAGTAGAAGTAATATGAAGAATGCATTGTGAGTGAGAATTTGCTTGTGGTTTGTCAGGAGAAATAATACGAAGAATTTATTGTAGATGAGATTTTTTTTAATGGTTACTTAGTAATGAAATAGTAGTAGATGAAGAATGCATTGTAAATGAGAACTATTTATGGTTTGTTAGTAGAAATAATATGGAGAATGCATTATTGTAAATGAGAAAATTCTTATTGTTTGTTTGTAGAAATGATAGTAGTAGATGAAGAATGCATTGTGAATTGATTATTGTTTGTTAGTAGAAATTATATGGAGGATGCATTGTAAATGAGACATTTCTTGTGATTTGTCAGTAGAAATATTGGCAGTGGATGAAGAATGTATTCTGAATGAGAAATTGCATATGATTTGTTAATAGAACTAATAGTAGTAGGTGAAGGATGCATTGTGAATGAGAATTTAATTACGGTTTGTTTGTGGAAAAAACAGAAGTAGAAAAAGAAATTGTTAATGAGAAATTTCTTACGGATTGTTTGTAGTAGTGATAATAGTAGTAGATGAGGGATGCATTGTGAACGAGAAACTGCTTATGGTTTGTTTGTAGAACTAACAGAGTAGACAAAGAAATTGTTAATGAGAATTTTCTTACAGTTTGTTTCTAGAACTAACAGGAGTAGATGAGGGATGTATTGTGAACGAGGAAAGGCTTATGGTTTGTTTGTAGAAATAATAGTAGAAGTCAAATTCATTGTGAGTGAGAAATATTTTATGGTATGCTCGTAGTAGGACTTGTAGATTGAACTATTTTTAAGAAGGCTCATGGCTGTGTGTCAGTTCTTTTAGTTTCAAATGTTTATGATTTGATGCAAATTTACTAGACTTGGGGCGTGCATTCAGTAATGAACAACTCTTGTTAGCAAAAGTAAAGTTATTGGTGGTTGTGCTGAATTGTCTTCATTTTAAAATACACATTTTCCCTTCACTGTTTCTGCATTTGTAACTGGGTTCTCAGTAGTTTACTGGTATCAGCATAATTTTTTTCATGATCTTGTAATCTGTATCAAATTACCCCTTGGTCTTGACATTTTAGCACTAAATATTCCAGTCATTCTTTGCATGACATCAGAACAATTTTTCAATATATATATTGTTATAGTGTGCCGGCAGTGTGACCCCCACCACCCACACTCTGTCTCCCTTCCCTCCCCATCCCTTCACCCCACCCCCCACCCCCACCCACACCCCTTCTTATCTCCCTTCCCGCTCTGTCCAAAGTGAAGTCTTTGAGGTCGCGCCGACACCATGCCACCCCCCCTCCTTCCACCCTCCCGCACTCCCACTCCCAAGTCGGCTGTCTTTGGTCAGCAAGTCCGCATCACCCGGCCCAGTCGTTGAAACACGTCCGGTTATGTGATGTCTGCCGCAATCCCCGTGCTGAACTAGATGTCAGTGTGTTCAAAACATGCTAGTGTCAGCATGTCAGAACATCCCTTGTGGCGGCCTGTCTTTCAAGTCATTCCCCATCTCCCCTTTCACAAACACAGCTGAGGTAGATGGCAGGACTTTGGAACGTAAGCTAGGGAAAATTTATGCTAATGTGAACTTTGATCATGCCGGCTAACATGCAGAGAGTTGTATTGTCCTGTCTCCCCAATCTCTTTGTGACGTAAATGGGTGAACATCTCGTCATAGAATGCGTACAGCCATGTGGGTAGAATTGTAGCAAATCAGATCAATCTGTTGAATTGGACGAATTGGGATTAAGCAGTGAATCTGTCAGTCATTCACATAGCGTCACCAGGACAAGCAAAGATTGCTTATTTCAGTTCAACTAGTTGGGGGAGTGAGTGTTGCAGCTTACATTAGTATGCACAGTATGTTGTGGGAAGGGATAAAATCAGTCAGCACAGCCAGTTCTCAGCTTTCTCCCAGAAAAACTGACTGACACAGGCTGACTGACTGAACGGTGATGTGAGGTGCAAGGAAATCCTTGTTGGGCTGTGAGTACATGACTTGAAATGGTTTTATACTATGTTGATAACTTGGTTTTGTTGGGAACAATGTTTTGTGTCCGTGAACAGCCAGTTTAAGTTGATCTTGTGGCTGGTGGAAAGAAAAGGGGTTAATGTGTGGAGGGAAGTACTGGCCTGTATCTTTTGAGTCCCCCACACCCACTCTTCTGTTTTGTTACAGATATCTTGTTTTGTATTTTTGATGTATTACTTTTGTTTTGTATATAGTAGGTGGTGTTGGTTAAATGTGAAATGAACAGATCTATAGGCTAAGACATTGTCAGTGTGTGTTGAAGGATTTTTCATGTATGTGTGCACATGGGGGTAACAGCAAGTGTTGTGGAACACATGTTGATTTGTTGGTAGTTGTGGTAACATGTGTAGGAGTTGTGCTATGTGTCAGTGGTTTACTTTGTTCAGACAAAGTGGGAAGGAACATTGTAATGTGATTAATGAGTTGGTAAACTATGAGAGCACTGAGGGTCAGTGCTATGTTGCATATTGCTGTTTACCAGAGATATGTTGGAAGTAATGATTTCCATACATGTACTTGTGTCAGTGGGACAATTTGTAAAGGCAAAGAGGAGATTTGTTTGGTAATGGTAACACACAGTTTAATTGAATGATGGGTAACATGTGTTGAACACAGGGTTGTATTGGTCAGTGATATGTTTTGTACACAGTATGGTATGTCACTGCTGGTGGCAGGTTAGCTTGATGAAGTTTGTATTACCTCACATAGATTTATGTGTGAGAGGGGTGCATACTGGTGGACACGTGATGAAAGGTGCTGAGAGGGTATAGGCCTTTCATGTCAGCGATTTCCAGGTATTTTGAGAGTTTCTGACCTGGGTTTTGGTTTTGTGTTTTGTGTTCCAGGTGTGCTGCTTGTAGGTGCTGCTTTAGGTGTAGGGTGAACTTTTCACTAAGTACTTGAAGTAGGCAGTGTATGCTGCCTTAGTGTATGTTGCTTTCGCTAAGTAGGGTGAACTGCTTAGTGTATGTACTGCTTACCTATGTTTACTGTAAGTAAACACTCTGTAAAAACCACTCCATGTGGCCCTGCTATTAGTGTGAGGAGAGCAAGTGAGTGTGTGCATCATCAGTTGATCCTATATCCCCTGTCTACTCCCCTCTTTCTTGGAATAGAATCGAACCACCCTTTCAGTTGTTACAGTGTGTGTGTGTGTGTGTGTGTGTGTGTGTGTGTGTGTGTTTGCACCTTTTCTAATGGAATTGACAGCTGTCTTTTTAAGATAATGATTCTGAATCAAATTTCCATACTCCAGATGAGGTCTAACCAGTCCTTTACTAATTTAATAAATGTTTCTGTTTCCAAAGATCTTTTCATCAGTCCAGAAGTCTGGTTTGCTTTGTTGCTTGCTTTGTTTGTGAAAGTCAGAGGACAATGGAAGTCAAATACCTCGCCAACTTCCTTTTCTTTACATTTTCCTGCCAAAGCATCTTTAAGCTTCGCCTCATTCTTATGTTAGGATTTTGTTGTTGTTGTTTTTTTTAATGAGGGTGCATAACTTTAATTGGACATTGGAATATATGTTGCAGGTTTCTGACCAGTTCTGTGAACTTCTTAGTTCATGGGCTGCAACTCCCACGTTCCACTGTATACATGTATATCAGTGTGCTTTTACTTGTATGACCGTTTTTACCCCGCTATGTAGGCAGCCATACTCCGTTTTGGGGGGGTAGTTCTGTGAACAGTTTTGTTCTCTGAATTCTGCCTTTATTTTCAATGCAATAATGATTTCTGTTTTTAGGTATTTAAAGTGTAAGCGAAACGAGAACACTGAGGACCTGACCTATGTTGCAAGAACGATCTATCCAAGCAGCGCTATGTTCAGCTGTAACTCTTTAAATTTAGCATGCACTTAGCTAGGGAAAAAATATCTCAACTCTTGACTAAAATTGACAGTACTTTGATCGCTCGGTCATGCCATCTGGCAGCCCTTCATTTATTCATTTATAGTCTGTTCATCTGAGCTATTCCCCAGGTAGGCAGACTGTTGTGCAAAAGCCTCTTGTGTTTATAAAGTGCTTAGAGCTTGGTCCCTGACCGAGGATAGGATCTGTGTAAGCATCTAAATCATTCAATTATTTCATGTCAGCCAGGTGATGGTGTGTGAAGTGTTGGCCTAGGGGTAATGCGTCTGCTTAGGAAGCGAGAGAATCTGAGTACACTGGTTCGAATCACACCGGCAGTCGCTAGTATTTTCTCCCCCTCCACTAGACTTTGAGTGGTGGTCTTGATGCTAGTCATTCGGATGAGACGATGAACAGAGGTTCTGTGTGTAGCAAGCAATTAGCTGGGGGAGCCCAGTCAGCAACAGTTTTGATGTTGTAGGGAAAGACATCTGCACACACACACACACACACACACACACACACACACAAAGTCCAGCATAGTGGAGTCTTCCAAAACTATGTAAAAGATCAAAGTTTGGTTGCATGAGCAATCTTAGCAGCAGTAGTTTTCTTAAAGTTAGGAATTTTCCTACCTCTAAGCTAACTCCACTGACAGAGGAAATTTCTCAACACCAAGCAAACTTAGCTGTGCAAAGATCATTTAAACTACGGAGGTTTGTTTTGTACAGGTATATAGTTGAAGACGAGGCCATAGTTCAAGGCAAATCAGCAGAGATTTCAGTAAAATGTGTGTTCTTCAGTTAAAAGTCTATTTCCATAGTGTGATTTTTAGATGATTGTACCTTGAAATCGTTTCCTTGCAGCTTGAGATGTTTCTTGCACCGATGTCTGGATTTTGTATAAAAAACAAAAAAAGTGTACTTGCTTACGCATTACCCTCATGAATAAAGAATGTTACATACTATCCTCATTAATAAAGAGTTTGTTAACTATCAATAACGAGTTTACCTACTACCCTCATTAATAGAGATTTGTCTCATCTGGTACAAGGTCCTTCACATTTCCTCTCTGCATCTTGGGACATAGAGAGAGAGAGAGAGAGTGAGAGAGAAAGGGAGAGAGGGAGGGAGAGAGAGAGGTTTGGGGGGATGGTCTGATATTAATAATAATAATAATAATAAAGCCCCTCATGGTGGTGTTTAAACTTATTTCCAGAAGATTTCAAGACATACATTGTGTGATTCAATAGACGAGAGCAACACAACACATTATAATCAGGTACAACTTAGTTACTAATTTTTTTGTTGTTTTTTTTGTTTGTTTTTTTAATGCAATTCAACAACAAACTGTTCGACTACTACCAGTCTTCTTCTTGAAGTGACTTCATGAGCAAAATCAGTTTAAACATAGAAGGCTGGCAGTAATGATTCTGGGGTATTAAACAGTTCCCAAGGTCACTTGAATTTGGACAACAAAGTAAGAGAGAGAGAGAGGGGGGGGGGGGGGAGATCACAGACATATATATACACAGAGGGATTAGCACTGACCTAGAGAGGTTCAGGTTCAGACAGTGTATTCACAGAGATCATAGCAAGACGGACACAGACAGATGAATACACATGGAGAGACAGTCAAGAGAGTGAATGGATAGAAACAAAATGTGGTCAGTTTGAAATATCGACACTCCACACACACACACACACACACACACAAAGATATGAATTTTATTATACAACTCACAAAGCAAAACCAAACCAAAACAAAACTATTAATTCTATTACACAAATCACAAAACAAAACAAAACCAATATGAATTTTATTATACAAAATTAATCACAAACCAAAACCAAACCAAAACAAAACTATTATACACAAATCACAAAACAAAACAAAACCAATACGAATTTTATCATACAAATCAAAGCAAAACAAAACAACCATTTTGCTAACAGTGGATGAGTGTTGGGTTACTTCAAATTTTGCCCTGTTCAATGAGACTAATCAACAAAAACTATAAGCAGCAATGACACAAAGCAGCATGGACTACGACAGACGAACCCAGGGTGTAGCTGTGTATGGGGGTCTTGGAGTGAGTGGCGTGGGAGTAATGCCACTGAAACAGTGCACAATATGGAGCAGCAAAAAACAAACAAACAAACAAACAAAAAAGACAGAAAAAAAGACACAAAGCAGCATTTCAGATGGTTTCATGTCAACTGTATCGCAGATCCTAACTTTGAATTTTATTGCTTTGACATGAATAATGAACAACTGTAGTAGCGTGTTTTATCTGTATGGCAAATCTCAACTTTGTATAGTTCTGCACTGACATGAATGGAAAGAACAAATGTAGCATTACATTATTGTGTTTTTCGAAGAAAAGATTAAATTTTCAAATATCAAAATCTTCCCTAGATATAGAATGTCCCTCTCTGTCTCTCTGTCTCTGTGTGTGTGTGTGTGTGTGTGTGTGTGTGTGTGTCTGAGAGAGAGAGAGAGAGAGAGAGAGAGAGACTTTTGCTGATGTGCAGCGTCTTTATACAGACCAAAAAGATTTTATCACCCTGCCCAGTGTGTGTGTGTGTGTGTGTGTGTGTGTGTGTGTGTGTGTGAGTGAGAGAGAGAGAAAGAGAGAGAGACTTTTGCTGATGTGTAGCATCTTCATACAGACCAAAAAGATTTTATCACCCTGCCCAGTTGGGTTCCTCAAACACTTGTGGTAGCTGAGAAAATGCCAAGGTTAGATTTGAACACACACACACAACTAAAAGAAAAAACACAAAGACTTCATACACAGACATTCTGTACACACTTGAATCACAATTACTGAAACTAACACTGCACTGTCTATGACAGGGTGTCAGAATGCTATAGCCACACCCCCTCCAACCTTTTTTTTTTTTTTTTTTTCCTTTTCATGTTTCACCGGGTAATTTTGCTTCCACATTACAGGGGATTTTCAGACAATGATAAATAAGGATTGGCTGGACAGTCAGAATATGGAATGGCTTGACAGTCACGTGACTGGATCACTGGTGTTTTCTCCTGGAGCCACCCCCGAGGGTCATGATGAAATTTCTGGCAGCATGTGACGCTTTAACCCTTTGAGCCCTGACCACCGCTTTACCGGTGGTTGAGAAAAATTTACATAATGCCTAGCCACCGGTTGAGCGGTGCATAAACACTTGTGTCGTGTTTTGCCATTGGTTGACTTATATTGAAGAGCCAATCAGAAAAAACGTAATATTCTGACGTCAGTGGTCTTATTCTGCATCTGCTGCTGGTTGTGGGACAGCAGGGAAAGATCATCCGCAAAGTCCAGGTCATCCATTTGTTTCCACGGTGTCCACTGGACTCGGATTGTTTCTTCTCTGTTCTGTGAATGTTTTTAGAATACAATCAGTGACAAGTAGGAAGAAAAACATAAACAGGCAGTTTTACCTGACACCGGTCTTGACCTGAAACTGTCTGGCGAATGACTGTGGATGACTCTGCAACTCATTCGGCAAAGATATCTTCTTCCAGGAAAACAGAAATGTCACCAAAGCAGCAGAGGAGCACGGTTGAGACAAGGAAGAAATCTGGAAGAACCACAAAAGAAAACTGGAAGAGGTGAACGATAAAGAAGAGGATTGGTCTTGTTGCTTACTATGTCCTCAGCCATACAGTCGCACCAGTCTCCCTCACCAGCATATGCTGTAAGATGCAAGAACACATCCTCGCAAGCAACATCATGCGCCATCTGACCCAACATGAAATACTTGATAACTCACAACATGGGTTTAGAGCCAGAAGGAGTTGCGAAACTCAACTACTAACACTGTTCCAAGACATCGCCAAAAACCAGAACAGCAGACAGCAGACCGACATGGTAATTCTGGACTTCTCCAAAGCCTTTGACAAGGCCCCCCACAAACGCCTCCTTCGTAAGCTGGACCATTATGGTATACGAGGATGACGTTGGACTGGATCAAGGCCTACCTTTCCGACCGCACCCAAATCGTCGTAGTTGACGGCGAAAAATCTGAGCCAGCACCTGTCATCAGCGGAGTCCTACAGGGGACAGTTCTAGGCCCCATCCTATTTCTGATTTACATCAACGATCTGCCTCAGAACATCAAGGCCAATATTAGATTGTTCGCTGATGACTGTATAGTCTACTCTACCACCAAGACAATCCAAGACTGTAAAATGCTCCAATGAGACCTCAACACACTGTCTGACTGGGAACAGTGTTGGGGAATGGAATTCCACCCAGAAAAATGTAATGTCCTTACCTGTACAACATCAAGGAACCCCATCAGCTACAACTACAAATTAAAAGGACACACCCTCGAGCATGTTGACAACGCAAAAGATCTTGGCGTCGACATAAGAAATGATCTAAACTGGAAAGAACATGTTACAAGAGTCACCAATAAAGCCAATAGCATGGTAGGCTTCCTAAAAAGGAATCTAAAAACATCCAATAAAACCACCAAAGCCAATGCCTACCAAACTCTTGTACGCCCGTACCTGGAGTATTGCTCATCAGTCTGGAGCCCGTACAAAGAAGGCTAAAAGAACAAGATTGAAATGGTGCAAAGAAGAGCAGCACGTTATGTACACAGTGACTACGGGTGGACCAGCAGCGTAACACACATGCTGCAAGAACTAGGATGGGAATCCCTCGAATCACGGTGGAACAGACAAACGGCTGACCCTGATGTATAAAATGGTCAATGGCATTGTAGACATCCCTCCAGACAAATTTCTCAAGAAAGGATCCAGCAAAACAAGATCAAATCATCGACACAAATTTGTCCATCTTAGCACCTCCTCTAACTCTTATAAATACAGTTTTTTTTCCCATCAACCATCCCCGTCTGGAACTCCCTGCCTGCAACAGCAGCAGAGGCTCCCTCCTTGGCAGCTTTCAAGAGGGAGCTGAACAAGATCACAGTTTAGTCCCCCCCCCCCCCCCCCCCCTCCCTTTTTTTTCTTCTTTTTTTCTTCTTTTTTTTCCCCCTCTGGAGGGACGCTGTGAGTGACGGTGGGAGGGAATATGTATACATGTTCTTTCTCTGTGTCGACGATCACTTGTCGACGTTGACTGGGTCATGAATTATTAGGTGGCACAGCTCTTAATTTATATAACTGTGTACGTGAGTTGACAAAAGACCTTCACTGGGGAGCACGTGCCCAAGCCACAACAGCAAAGGCAGACAAGACCAGCGCCTTCAAGTACAGTAACCTGAGATAGAGGAAGCCCCTACACCACCCAGACAACATGCTACAAGGGGCTTGTAAGGCCTATCCTGGAGTATGCTGCGCCAGTCTGGGACTCCCCGCAACAGTATCTCACAACCAACCTGGAGTTGGTGCAACCAGCTCTGAGAATTATGCAAGACTTCCGCCCCACCACCAGTGTAACTGAGCTTGTTTCCAGGCTGGAACATGATCCCCTGAAACTGCACCATCCTGCAGCCAAGGCCACCATGATGTATAAATCATGGGTGGCTTGGTTGAGGCGGCACCCAGAGAAGGTACAGATAAGTAGTCCACTATGAGAAACTAAAGGTCCCCTACTCCCGCACTGACTCCCACAGGCACTCCTTCCCTTCAGCTATCTGCCCGTGGAACCAGATTCCTGACCACTTCACTGATCCCAGCCATTTCTCCTCAGGCTTTCAAGACCAGGACTGAGGTCTGGCTGCGAGCCTTAGGCTCAGTATAGCTACAGGACAGGTTTTTCAGGGTTTTTTTGTTGTTGTTGTTGTTATGGTTGTTTTGACAACACACACACACACACACACACACACACACACACACACACACACACACACACGTATGCACACTGACACCGCACGTGACACACCACCCAGACTTGGACATCCACGTTCATGCGAGATATAAACAGGAACTGACCAACAAGAAATGCAGGACCTTTGACGAAAGTCAGGCCAACAGAATTTCACAGTCAGTATAGACTTCACATATACGCACTGAGGCACGTACATGCACGTGCATGTGCAGTAAGAAAGAAAGACAAGAGACTGAGAATCAAATCCATGCAAAGATTAAAAAAAATATATATAACAAATCAAAATACAAAACCAAGATACAAAAACATAGAGATGCTATTACATACAGACACCGGTAGCATTTATATCAACAAAGCAGATCTAGCTGTTACGAAATTCTAAATTCTAACTCTCCCACCATCCGTTCCCACCTCCGAGTCGGTCACGCCCGATCGACCTTACTTACACTGTGCATGAGTTCAGGTCAACGGGTCGTGAAGGTCTGGCACCCACGGGGTCACATGAAGACAGTCACGTGTGAATACGTTGCAACTGAATCATCTGGCACAAACACGTGTTGTTAGTTCAGGTAACTTTGCTGTTTTACACATTCAGGCATGGACACAACTGAACAACCCCAGTGTCTTTGCTCTAGGGCACAGTCAAGGAAGCGTCCAAACACATTTTTGTAACAGGTTGGAAAGGCCACTGGCCTTAAGTCAGGGCAGCTGGCATCAGTGGTTGGTGCTGGCTCATCAAGAGTGCAGGCTGAAATTTTACTTCGCCTGGAACGTTCACAGTGTGTTTTAATAATTAAAAAAATAACAACAAAAAAACACAAAAAACAACCCACACAAACACTCACATAGAAGATGGCTGTTGGGGGTTAGGGGTCAGGGTTGGGGGGGATATAAATGGTAAATGGCTAACAAGATATGCAGTACCTTTGACCAAAGTCAGGCTAACAGAATTTCACCATCAGTGAAGGCTTCACACAGACACAACAAGGCATGCACATGCACATGCAGTAAGAATTATCAGTGTTAGACAAGAGACTGACAAATCCATGCAAATTTTTTTTTCTCGGAATATAACAAACCAAATAGAAATACAAAAACATAGAGATGCTATTACATAAAAACACAGTAGCATTTGTATCAACAAAGCAGATCTAGCTGTTACGCAACTCCTACCCCCATCCATCCCCACCTCTGAGTTGGTCACGCCCGGTTGACCTTTCTTACACAGACACTAGCCTTCAGTAAGCTGCTTGTGAGATACACTAGGAGGGTGTGTTAGTCTTTTTTCCACTTCGCCGGCACTGTGCATGAGTTCAGGTCAACGGGTCGTGAAGGTCTGGCGCCCACGGGGACACGTGAAGACAGTCACGTGTGAATACGTTGCAACTGAATCATCTGGCACAAACACGTGTCGCTCAGTTCAGCACCTTTGCTGTTTTACACATTCAGGCATGGACACAACTGAACAATCCCAGTGTCTTTGCTCCAGGGCACAATAATTAAGGAAGTGGCCAAACGCACTTCGTTGGAAAGGCCAGTGGCCAAATGTCAGGGCGGCAGGCATCAGTGGTTGGTGTTGGCTGATCAACAATGCAGGTGAAATATTACACCAGGAACGTCCACAGTTCGTTTTGTTAATCAAAAAAAAATTTTTTTTAAACGTGGGCAGAAGATGGCTGTTGGGAGTTAGTGGGGGGGAGAGGGAGTGGCATTGATGTGGGGAGGGGATTAGAAGGGGAGGGAAAGGAGAATGCAAGAGAACTCATAAGTGTTTTGTTGTCAGTAGAAGGCCTTCTTACCTATTACAATACAACACACGGCCTTGCACCATACCTGATTTGTGATAGGCCATTATACTACCCTCTTTCTCTGTTGTTGCTCTACATGCCAGAGGTAAGGTAAGGTAAAGACTACCCCCTCTCTAGTCTTTCTCTCTTCGTCTCTCCCCCTTTCTCACCCCGCCCTCTGTTGACTGATCCATATAACAGTATGCTACACCACATCTGCTTATAAAGGGGGCTTTTGGTGGGAGCATACATACACACATTCATACATGCATGCATACATACACATGCACACATACACTTTCATCACAATCATAATTAGAAGAATGTTATTATCTGGGCAAGTAAAATTAAGTGTGGCGAAGTACACACACACACACACACACACACACACACACACACACACACACACACACACACACACACACAAAATTAAATTTTGTTTGGGCTTCTTTCCTCCATGTTGCGCTAAAAAGATAGAATTTCAGCCAGCAACCAGTGAAAAGGCAAACGTTAAATGATCACGTGACATTAGATTTGTTTTCCTTCTTGCTGCTGGACGATCATGGCCACCAACTTTCAACAGAAAATATGTAGCTGTTTCAGATACTGAAATACAATCATATTTGGTTCTTTAATATTCAACGTACATACCAAGGTGAGTGTTTATTGTTTGTTTGATTTTTATAGTATTATTCCTTCAGAATTTGGCCCTCACTTAAAATGTGAAACCTACTTTTGGTTTCCCAAGATATACCCGGAAATACCACCCACCGAACGCTCGGCCGTGACGTCCTGATTTCGAGTGCTGTACTTTCATGATATGAATTTTACTGCAAAGTTGGGCAGTTCTGAATCGTGTGATTTGGTGGCCACAAATTCTTAGCCACAGCTGTTGTCTGTTAATTTTCTGTTGTGAAGTGTCTTGGGGCCCAGTCATAGACTTGACAACGTCACGTTACGTGCATGAGATTTGAGACACTTCCGATGGGTGGGGCCCCGACTGCAGATTAAACGTCTGCTTTGAACTAGAAATAAGCAAAGTCCACCATAAACGCTGTGCCACTGAGGAAAATCTGCTGGGTTAAATGCAAAGGCAGGAGTAAGCATTTATTTGGGAAGTGGAAAGGCATGGTGAAGGTGTTGCAGGGCAAGTCCGCACTATCCTGAACTGGAACACACTGCCTCAGGAAGTTGTCACAGCCGAGTGGCTGCATGGACTGTTTCAAGTCCAGACTGGCTTCCTGCCTGTGACTCAACAAAGCAATCCCCACCCCCACCCCCACACATACATGCCGCACCATCCTCCCTTCACCCCTCACTTCGCCCCCAACCTTTCAGTTTCTTAAGCTGCCCCCACCCCACCTTTTCCCAGCAAGTCCTCCACTCCCACCCCCCTTTTTTCTGGTGAGTAAAGGCTAGGGATGTGCCGGTCGGATGTACTCTGGGAACCACTATGGTACCCAGACTGGCCTAGCTGGAGACGTGAACATGTCAGTAGAATGCACCCCACCTCCCCTCTCAACCAACAGCACATCCCTCAGCAGCCCAGTTAAATCACACCAAACAGCAACCTCTCACAAAATGACAGCGTCCATCAGCATACTGATGTTGGTCGTCACGTGGAAGAAGAAGTGCAAAGGCAGGGCGTAGACACTAATTTCTATATATACAGACTAATACTGTAGTGTCTGTTGGCAGGGCTAAACAGAAAGTGGGCTGTGGCTCAACACATTTCCTTATTCACTAAATGTATGTTGAGGTGTCAGCCCATGCATTTTAGTACAATAAATTGAACTGAATGAAAACATGATTTGTTGTACTATAATTTTTTTTTTTTTTTAATGATGGTGAAACATTTCAGCGATTATATTTGAAGTTATTCACCATTTTGATTGTTCTGACAAGACATTGCAGGTTCTCTTAATGGCGTGTGTCGTCAGATTTCATCAACTGTGTTAGAATTCTGTGGCCACCCACAACACATGAATCAACCATTACCATTCTGAGAGAAATGGCTGGTCGTGGTGTTTTGCTGCCCACACCTCCCCCCTCCTCCCTCCTCCCCCTCCCCTTCCCACCAAAAAGAGATTATTTTAGATAGTCTTATCAAGTGCATTTAAGGAAGGCATGGCATGATAAGATCTTAACATGCTTCAGCTTACTAACTTATCTTTAATGATCATGACCTTATAGTCTGACTCAATATCCTTGCAAAAAGCAAACATGTTCTAAAGCACTATTTTCTGCATCATGAATGATATATATCGACTTTGAAAGGAAAAGGTTAATCAGAAAGTGGACATGTTGAGGATAATTTATTATTGAAGAAGTAGAAAGAAAGATAACTCACATCAGGTGATTCAGTCAACATATATGACAGAGGAGGCGAAGCAGCAGAGCAGGGGAAAGTACTTTATAAAATCAGCAAATATTGAATGATAACACAATAGAAATTCAGACTGATGTTTGAATAATAGATCTCATCAATGAAAAGTTATGTCAGGCTTGGTAAGGGGAAATGTGAGAGAGAGAGAGAGAGAGTGTGTGTGTGTGTGCTTGTGTGTGTGCGTGCTTGTGTGTGTGTGTGTGTGTGTGCTTGTGTGTGTGTGTGTGTGTGTGTGTGTGTGTGTGTGCTTGTGTGTGTGTGCTTGTGTGAGTGTGTGTGTGTGTGTGTGTTCACTTTTACCTCTTCATTATGACAATAGTGAGGGTTATAAAGAAAGTTACATGCACCTCTCAAAGCATGACCAAAGTATCTTCACCAGTCAAAGCATGACCAAAGATGCTGACTGTTAGATTTCACCGTATTTTGTTACACTTTATTGCAGTTTGTTTCGACGTTATGCCAACATCAAAATTGTTCCGAGTTCACTTTCGACTACATAGTATGGTCGCATGCTTTCCTGTCATAACGTTACCCAGACGCTCTAGACCTATCAATCAAGAGGCCAGAGCAGTCATGACTGACCTTAGTCTCACATGATGATTCGATGCTCAGCTAATCTCGTGCGTGTTTACATTGAAACAGCATTGAGTGGACCAATCAGCTTAATTGTTTGCCTGAACAAGAGAGAACGTGGCTGAATTAAGTTGTGTCTGTCAGTGTCTGTGCGAGGTGGATTAAGCTATGGAGTGCAAGAAATGAACAAATGGCTTGAAACAGAGAAGTCAGCCATGAATTCCGATTACAAGAAACAAGACGAACGAAGACCAGGGAAGCAACACAGTGCCACAGATGCGTCATCGTTACAGAAGCAGTGGTGGGAACAAAAGTTTCACCAAATGTACATTGAAAAATGTCTGTGCAGCATGCCCTCCATTTTGGCAAGTCCAAGTGTTCCTACCAAATTCAAAATGTTCCTACTAAATTTCCTGATTGTTCAGGAGGAGGCTGGACAGAGGTTGGCTTCTCTGCATGACTGGCATGAATGATCATGGCAGTATTTCAAAACTGGATCTAACATCTGTTAAACCAGGAGAGGTTCTTATTGTACCAACCTTTGAAAGGTCATCAGTTCTTGTATTCAAAGAAGGTCATGAAATGGGAACTGTGGTACTAAACAACCAAGCATGGAAGATTTACACTAAACTCCAAAAATACAAAACTAAATAAGATAGATACTGCATGGTAGAGTTGTACTTAGGCTCACAGAGAGTGATTGCACTTGATCTAATATGATGATGTGTGTTTTATGATTTGCAGGTTGTAGTCCCACTTCACAATGGCATCTGCAGATGCTGGGCCTCCAGAACCCTGCAACCAGGAGTGCAGTATCTGCAATGAACTTTTTAAAATCCCAAAAATTTTACCATGCGGCCATCTTCTTTGTCATAAATGTCTCCTGACCTTGATGAAAAAACAGCGCAAGGCTCGCTGTCCTCTGTGCCAGGATGTCATTGTGAAATCCAGTGACCAGCAGCCTGAAAGCTTGGAAGATGTGGTCAGCAGGTTTCCCACAGACCTTGCTATGGAGCTGGCAATTGAGGCAGACAGAGTCCTCAACAAACAGCACAACTGCTGCGTTTGTGAGGATGTGGCAGCAACATCCATGTGCCTAACGTGCAATGACATGCTTTGCCAGCCTTGTAAAAAGGCTCACGGAAAGCTTTCTGTCTCAAAACACCACACAGTGGAGGACCTTTCCAAACTGACGGCAGAGAAACTGGCAGCGAATCAGTCTTCCCCGTGCTCATCCCATCCTGAAGAGACTGCCAGACTCTTCTGCTCAACACACAAAGAATGCATATGTTTTCTGTGTGCCACCTCCAAGCACAGAAACTGCTCAGAAGTGAAGGAGCAGGGGGAGAAAACAGAGGAGTCCAAAGCCTTGCTCAAACAGCTGACAACCAGACTGACTGAAGGGGAGGCTGACCTCGACAAAGCCATTGACGAACTGGATCAGCACCTGCATGACACAGAGAAGTATGCAGAGGCTGCCATTTCAGAGATACAGGAAATGAATGACGAGCTTGTTGCCATGGTCAATGAGAACTGTAGTCGTCTGAAAGAACAGGTGGTAAACACTCGCTCTGATGTGCGGGAGGCGGTGAAGGAGGGGAGGAACACTTTACTGCAAAGACAGACCAAGCTGACAACTCACAGACATGTGACAGAGCGAGTGGAAGGGACGAGGAATCACCAGGTGGTCACTGCTATGTCACAGACGATGGAGAAACATGTGGATAACCTTGACTTCCGCACAACCTTGCCAGATGATGCAAAGGCTGTTTCTACTTTCAAGTTTGTCAAGAATTCAAAAGCTGTGGCCCAGATCAAGCAAGAGCTAGCAAAACTGGGTGATGTCAAGGTTATGACAGCCAGAATCAAAGCTAACAAGGTATTTATTTTTATTTTGAGCAGTTAGGAGTATGTATCATTCTTGTAACTGCCACAATCAACATAATTAGTATTCCTTATTAACATATATGTTTTGTTTCTTCTTTGGCTTTTTTTTTTTTTTTTTTTTTTTTTTTTTGTCTGTGAAAGAAAAGGGGGGCATTTTTAAAAAAACAAGAATAGTGTATCATCACTTGTGTAGAGGAACCACCAGCAAACTTCAGTGTGAGAAGTGTTAAATGTGTCAAACACCTTCATTAATTATTGTTTTTGAGGAGAATTTTCAAGCTGTCCACATCTTTATTTGGCACTGTTTACCATTGTTTAATTACCTGACATAAATTTTAGCAAAACAAAAACAAGACGACTATGGAAAACAAAATCCATTCATTCAAGCTTCATATAATGTTTTCATTTGTTCGAAGTTAAGCAAACATCTCTCAATTAATCGAGATAAACAAAGGTTTGGTGTGGGGGATGGGGTGGCCTTTATGAAGAAAAAAACCCTATGATTAAATGTACTGGAAACCAAAAGGAACAGATGATTATGAGGATGCATGAATGGGAGAAAAATGCATCAGGACAGGAATATTGTATGAAAGAGTTTGCATTGTGGAAGGCAAACAATGCATAAACCAGCCAGTTCACCCAGTTTGGCTCCACAACTGATTGATTATTGTCATTAGGGGGCATAGTAGGTGATGTCTTGCCCGTGATGAATCAGGACAGGTGCTATTGAACACCAATGGAGTGACTTGGAAGTAGTGCAGGGTCTCCGCTGGTGGGTGCTTTGGGTGAGTCCTGTCAAGGTCTTCAGTGTTGGCAGATTCATGGGGGATTGTCACTGGAGGGATGGTGATGGCGGTTTCCACTCTGGGAGGGGAACGCTCACTCAGTCTGGCTCTGTGACTAAGCCATTATTGTCGTCAGTAGGAGGGTTATTAGGTGGTGTCCTAAGTGCATTAAATCAGAACAGGCACAACTGAACACCACCAAAATAACTCAGCAGCAGTGCAGGGTCTCCTCTGGTGTGTGGCCTCCTTATGACCTAACATTGATGGTTCCCTGTGGACTGTCAATGCTGGGGCTGTGACAGACGAACTCCGCTGTGGCTGTTTATAGGGGACTTGGAGTGAGCAGCTTGGGAGTAATGTAGTAATGTCACTGAAATGCTACAGAAGATGGAGCTGAAAAAGAAAAGTTCAGTAGTGTGGTTGTTAATCTTGAAGGATGAATATGACTTGAGTTGTTTTAAGTGTAATTTAAGGGTGAGTGAATTTATGGACGTTATTTTTGATTATGTTATGTAGGTTTGGGATGTTGTGCAGTTTTTGTCTTGTGGTTGATATTTGGGTCAGGCCTGATATGGAAATAACCTTGTTGTACAGCTACACACATCTGATTTGTAATTGTTTAATTGTTTGCAGAACAATGGAAGGGAGAATAACATCTTAGGTTTGACATTTTGTGTGTGTTGCTGAACTCACTTTTTATTGTGTGGTGAAATGTGTTTGTCTGTGTTGCAGGTGGACTATGTTTTCCACGACAACCATGGAACCGGTGTAACGTTAAGCAACAACAACCGCACAGCATCCAAATCAAATGATCTAGTCAGTGGTATCGTGCTGTCACGTGACCCATTGGACATTAATGTGTTGTATGAGGTAGGTTCTGTTTTTTTCCCTTTTATTTTATGATTGCGAAGGTTAATCATCTTCTCAGACATTTCTGAATGTTCCCCAGGTTATTGCTCAGTTTGCTGTGATGAGCATCAGTCTTGAGTCATGACCAGTGAGAGAAACCCCTTGGTGCAACAAGAAAAACAAACAGTGCCCAGTAAGGTGGAGGTGGAAAGTCTGTCACCCTTCAGACAATGGACTGTTGTCATCTCTGGCAGACTGAGTACCATGAGAAAACGTTGTGGCTTATAGACCAAACTTTACGGTAATATGTTCTTCTCACAAAGTCTGCTGTGGTCTGGGACATCTCTTGCCAAGGGGGAGCAGTGTAGGGTGGAGAATAGCTGGGTGGATGGGGTGTGGTTGGTGGAGGGAGTTGGTGGAGGAGATCATACTCTGAGTACACGGGTGTCCAAAACGATGACAATCCCAACCCCTTCCCCCCTCCCCAAGCTAAAACTTCCTCACCAGTTTGCAAGGAAACCATCTGCTGCTGACACAAGCAAGAACTGTCTCTGCCTTTCTTGGTTATGGGTGATTGCAGTGGCCATACTACCTCGTCTTTCTTGGTGACTGCAGTGACCATACTACCTCGCCTTTCTTGGTGATTGCAGTGGCCATACTACCTCATCTTTCTTGGTGATTGCAGTGGCCATACTACCTCACCTTTCTTGGTGATTGCAGTGGCCATACTACCTCACCTTTCTTGGTGACTGCAGTGGCCATACTAACTCATCTTTCTTGGTGATTGCAGTGACCATACTACCTCACCTTTCTTGGTGACTGCCGTGGCCATACTACCTCACTTTTCTTGGTGATTGCAGTGGCCATACTACCTCACCTTTCTTGGTGACTGCGGTGGCCATACTAATATACCTCAGCCTTTCTTGGTGACTGCAGTGGCCATACTACCTCATCTTTCTTGGTGACTGCGGTGGCCATACTACCTCAGCCTTTCTTGGTGACTGCGGTGGCCATACTAATATACCTCAGCCTTTCTTGGTGACTGCAGTGGCCATACTACCTCATCTTTCTTGGTGACTGCAGTGGCCATACTACCTCATCTTTCTTGGTGACTGCAGTGGCCATACTACCTCATCTTTCTTGGTGACTGCAGTGGCCATACTACCTCATCTTTCTTGGTGATTGCAGTGGCCATACTACCTCAGCCTTTCTTGGTGATTACAGTGGCCATACTACCTCCACGGCTGTTCGCTGCCTACAGAAACCTAGCCATTTAGTTTTCACAGAACTTAGTTGCTGAGGCAGCAGAGTACTAAAATTAGCCAGTACCTTTGCACTGGTTGCCGCGCGCACGCAGTGCGGGTTGGTTCCAGACATCTGGTCAGTGGCAGAGTACAGCGCTTCCATGCTTACAGCAGGACATTCATTGTATTTTTTCACTGACATCTGATTATATTACCCGTTTTTGCGGAAAACGAGCTTCTGTGGTGATTATACCTTGATGCATTCAAGTACCTGGGTGTGTAAACTTTGTGAGTAGGTGATCAAATATTTCGAGTTTCAACACTGTGTTGGAATCCAGGACTTAACACTCAATGCCTGCGTTGAAAGTGACGCTCTGTGGCATGTGTGAAAAGTGAAAAAATCCTCACGTGGTGACTATGTTTGCAAGTGATTTGTGACTGAAGGACACAACGTTTAATGTGCTAAGTTCTGCAGATTTATATTTGGTGTCTCATCTCTTTGTAGTCAAAATTTGATTTTCGAGTTATAATATTATCCTGCACATAAAGAGGTATAAATTCTGTTAATTTTAGCGAAAATCAAAGCGTGCGCCATTTCGTAGAGGTCAAGGTTCAGCTTGCGTGGCGCCCTGCGCATGGTGTGAATCATAGGTGGTGCCAGCCACAGTAAGGGCGATTCAGCACGCAAGCATACATTGCCGTCCGCAGAACGCGGTTTGTTCATGTGTGACCTATTTCCACATTGCTTAACTGAAGCATTATTCAAGTTCCAATTCTCTCACAAATAGTTTATTTTGTACTAACTGTAGTTAACGTGCATTACTTAATTCTGTGTAACCACTCTCCCTCTTCCTCTCTCCTCTCACTCGATCTCTCTCTCTCTCTCTCTCTCTCTCTCTCTCGTGTGTGTGTGTGTGTGTGTGTGTGTGTGTGTGCAGCATGGCATCACTTCAACACACAGAAAGTAGCCACATGCTCAGACTGAACTCCTTATGCAGAATATGTGTCAGCAGAACAAGACAAATTAAAAGTAAACAGCCTGTGTATCTTTGCAAAACGTATGCATCAGAATTGCAACAGTTGTACAGACTTGTAATTTCTGAGGAAACAAATGGGAAATTGTACTCTGATACATTGTGTAGCAAATGTTATTGGCGTTTGAAGAATATACAAAAAACTGCAGTTCCATCACAAGGTGTTCTACACACAGTAAAAGAGCAGATTGAAAGCACACACAGTGTATGGACACAGTTTGACCCCACAATTGGAGAAGCTGATTGTTCTGTATGTCATGCCTTTCTGGAGAGGTCCAAACCATTCAAACGTGTTAAAAAATCCCAGAAACTGACATCTACAAATCAGAACTTTCCAGTCAGTTCTAGAGAGGTGTGTGTGGCTGATGGTAGTACAAGTGACACAGTTGAGCTTCTTGACAACACTGACAATGTTGTAGATAAGGCTTGTGCCAACACCATGACTGCAGCACATGAGAATGTCTGCAACAGCAGTCTCACTGCTGTCACTGTAAATGACACAGTTGTCAACAGCAATGTCACTGACACAGATGAAAGTGTTTGTCACACAGATTTCAGTTTTGCCAGTGGCAAAGCTTGTGAAAGCAGCATTTCCAGTGCAAACAAAAATATTAATGACAGCACAGTCAGTGACACAGTTTCTGATAACAGTAGTATCAGCAGCAGCAGTGAGACTGAGAATGTCATTGATGTCAGTGAGAACATCTGTAATGGCAGCATAAATGAAAGATTATGTGACAGCAGTGTCACTGATTCAAACTCACAGTTTGAGCCAGAAGTGCCTTCGACACCTCATGTGAAACCTGTAGTAAGGTGTCTTCGTGAATATCTAGATGATCGTAGGCTACAGAAGAGTGCCAGTGGTAGCAGTGAAATTGGCATAAGTGACACAGATAAGTCTAAGGACATGGTGAATGGAAAGCAAACAGAACAGGCAACTAAACTGCATTCAAACGCAACAGTGAAAGACAGGTCATCTCAGACTGACAACACAAAACAAGTACGTCCATTTGAACAGGTGCAAAGATCACTGGAACTGACAGATATTGTAAAAAAATATATGACCCTCTTCGTTCGTAAAACAATGGCAGAGTCAAGTGATAAACAGACTGTGGTTTGTAAAACAGGGGGTCAGCCACTCGTGCTAAAAAAAAAAAAAAATCACCATACCTAGAAAACCTTCAGCCATTGCCAGTACTCCAACAAGGAAAAAAAGAATGAATCAGCTGAATAGTATTCGGAAAGAAACTTCGGGTTCTTCAGAGGCTGACTTGGTAAAGCAGCAAAGCACAGAGCTGCGATTCACAAAGAAAAGGAAACGGACAGAAATACTGGAAGTTGCTGGGTGTGGGAAGGGACACATTGATTCCATGCAGGCAGTGAAACTCAGAACCACATTATCACTGAGCTGACAAAACTGAGGATGCTAAAGAAGCAGACTAGAAAATTAGGGATAACATTTGAAACTGAACAAAAAGAGAGAGAATTTCAACAGGAGCTATTGTGTGGAGAAATCCACGTCAGCCAACTTAGACTAATATTTAATGATCAGTTGACAAACAGAGACATAGTGAAGGCAAGATATGTTGCACGTGTGGCAGACTTACCAACGTTTGTCTCCAATCTGCTGAACCAATATGAAGAAATGAACAAGCTGACATGGCACAATCACACCATTCCTCAAGATGAAATTTGGATAAAGATTGGAGGAGATCATGGAGGTGGCAGCTTCAAACTAGTTCTGTCTGTTGGAAATGTTGAACACCCAAATGCTAAAGAGAATTGCTTCCTGATTTGCATTGTAGAAGCCAAAGACAGCAGTGAGAACATCAGAAGAGTTTTAGATCCATTCCGAGAGCAGATCAGGCGCACTGACTCGATGGACTGGAAAGGGAAAAAAGTGAAATTGTTTCTTTTTGGAGACTACGATTTTCTGACGAAAATGTATGGTTTGTCAGGAGCACAGAGTTGCCATCCTTGTCTCTGGTGTGAGGTCACAAAAACAGAATTTCAGATCAGTCCTGAACACCGGACGGCAGTCCCACTTAGAACTCTGAAAAGCATAAGAAGAGACCATGCCAGGTTCAGAGAAACAGGTGGAAGGAAAGAAGATGCAAAGAATTTCAGAAATGTTCTTCCCAATGTCTGGGACATGAAGGTGAATCGTGTGGCTCCACCCTACCTTCACATCCTTTTAGGAATTGTGAAAAAGCACAATGACCTTTTGGAAGATGAGTGCTATGACCTGGATAAAAGGATAGCATGTGCTCTAGCTAAAGAGGAAAATCCATCACTGAAAGGCACAAGTGTAGGATTCAGAAAAGCTGTCAGGCAGGTGAAGCGCCTCTGTGACAGACAGAAAACAAAGACCCCTTCCTTGAGAGGCCTTCAACCTTTCAGGAAACATGAGGGACCAGTTGTAGACAGAATAGAGCAGGTGCTGAACAAATACAACATTGGCAGACAGGCCTACTTCAGTGGTATATTTGTTGGCAATCACTGCAATAAATATTTGCAACCAATGGTATTCACTGATATTTGTGAGAGTATAGAAAGGAGAGCATATGAACTGACTGATGATCATGAAGTTCACCAAGTTGCCACTGCAATCAGAAGGAAATACCTCATGCTGAATCAGCACTTTTCCATGGTGCATCAACTTGTATCATCAAAAAAGCTGATCTGCAGAAATGAACTTGGTGAGATTGAAGAGGCCATCAAAACATACATGAGTGTGTTCAGGTCATACTTCAGTCATTGCGCAAGTGTCACACCAAAACAGCACATTGTTGAAGAGCATTGTGTGGAGTGGATAAGGAAGTGGGGGTTTGGACTGGCCTTACATGGAGAGCAGGGAGGAGAAGGAATGCATGCCACTGTCAATCAGCTGAAGCGCAATTCATGGGCCATAAAAGAACATAATGAGAGACTTAAAAAAGTGATGAAAGATCAGTGGACCCTGGCATCCCCCAAACTGCATGACACAGTCCAAAAGAAGAGAAGATAGAAAGAGTGATTGAATAGATTGTCATCAACTGAAAATAATCACTTGACTTTCTTCGTCCACTTAGGAATGTGTCAAGGCAAGGCAAAATGATATTTATTCAGTGCAACAAAGTAAGGTTAATCACCTGTTTTTCCATCTGGCCCCCAGAAAAATAGAAGACAAGGTATTAAAGAAAGAAAGAAAAGTGTAGCATGACTACCTAACATTACAAGCAATACAGTGTGTGTGTGTGTGTGTGTGTGTGTCTCAATATATATTGAAAAAGTAACATTGAGTTCGCAATCAAAGTCTGATTTATTCTCATAACTCGTCTTCATATCAGGTGTTTTTTTCTGTTTGAAATTGTACATAATGCATGTGTGTGTGTGTGGATGGGTGGGTGGAAAAAAGTATCCTCGAGTTCTCAATGTCTCTTTTATTCTCATAAAATCTTCATCAGGTATTTTTTTCTCATTGATATTGCACATAACTGCATGTCTGTTTCATTCTGGTTACTATCTATAGGTCCATGCTTATTTCATTCTTGCTACCATACAATGATACATAGCGCTGTGTCTGATTCATTCTTGTAAATGAACACAATTTAGTATTTGATTCCTCTAAGTGTACATAGCTCCATGTTGCCTTGTAACTGTGATTAACACTGTGTTGGTTGTTCCTATTACTGTACATAACTCTTTTTATTTCCTTTTATTGCCTGAGAACTGCACCACTGTGGCAACTGATTATGTTTGAATGAGAAGCCAACACTGCAGAACTGCAAGGGAGTGAAAAACATTTCTTTGTGTTGAAATGTATTATCTCAGATCCCATGACATGTGCAAAGAACAAAAGAAAGAAAAAACAAGCATGTTAGTCAGATAATGCTAATGGACAATAGCTTGTCCTAATCTGCATTCTTGACCATGCACCTGTGGAGTATCATGTCAACATATATAGTGATCAGTGTGTGATGTGGCAGCAGTTGTCTGTTGATTGTTGGAATCAGAAGACATTCATTTCACCATTGGTGAGTACAAGCATGTGTGTGTGTATGTGTGTGTGTGTGTGTGTGTGTGTGTGTGTGTGAATGCATTTTGGTCTGATTATCAATTATGCATGTTACATGCATAACATATTAGAAGCATGTTGCAGGCAGATCATGTATGTGTGTGTGTGTGTGTGTGTGTGTGTGTGTGTGTGTGTGTGTGTATGAATGCATTTTGGTCTGAGTGGTTAAAGCGTTGGACTTTCAATCTGAGGGTCCCGGGTTCGAATCACGGTGACGGCGCCTGGTGGGTAAAGGGTGGAGATTTTTACGATCTCCCAGGTCAACATATGTGCAGACCTGCTAGTGCCTGAACCCCCTTCGTGTGTATATGCAAGCAGAAGATCAAATACGCACGTTAAAGATCCTGTAATCCATGTCAGCGTTCGGTGGGTTATGGAAACAAGAACATACCCAGCATGCACACCCCCGAAAACGGAGTATGGCTGCCTACATGGCGGGGTAAAAACGGTCATACACGTAAAAGCCCACTCGTGTGCATACGAGTGAACGCAGAAGAAGAAGTCTGATTATCAATAATGCATGTTACATGCATAACATATTAGAAGCATGTTGCAGACAGATCATGTGTGTGTGTGTGTGTGTGTGTGTGTGTGTGTGTGTTGTGGTTTTTCCACCCTCACACAATCTGACACTGCTCGCCTCCCTATCCCAGTCTATCCATTTTCTTTCTTTTTTCATGTTATCACAATTTTTGTCATTCTTTTCATTTAACATTATGTAAAAGTGTGTGTTTGGGCGGGGGGGGGGGGGGAGGGAGGTGTAAACGTATTTTTGTTTGTTTATCAATAATGCATGTTGCACGCACAACATATTAGAAGCATGTTGCAGGCAGACCATGTGTGTGTGTGTGTGTGTGTGTGTGTGTGTGTGTGTCACAGTGTGTATGTTTGTGTGTGTGTGTGTGTGTGACAGTGTGTAGGTGTGTGTGTGTGTCACAGTGTGTATGTGTGTGTGTGTCTCACAGTGTGTATGTGTGTGTGTGTGTCACAGTGTGTGCTGTGGTGTTTCCACCCTCACACAGTCTGACACTGCTCCACTCTCTGTCTCCATCCACTTCCTTTCTTTTTTCATTGTCTGAGATTTTGTTTGTTATTCTGCCCATTTGCCATTATGTGAAAGAGAGAGAGAGAGAGAGAGAGAGAGTGTGTGTGTGTGTGTGCGCGCGCGATGCGTGCCTGTTTATGGTGTTTGTGTGTGTGAGAGAGAGAGAGGGAGGGAGGGAGAGAGAGAGGGAGAGAGAACTCAGAACTCATTTAATTGTTGTAAAACCCATCCCACCATCTCTTTCTCTCTGTGTGTGTATGTGTGTGTGTGTTTAGTTCATTTCACTGTTTGCTTTTTTCCTGACATTGTATTCAAAATGTGGAAATTGTTCATAATATGTTAAAAATGTGAGAAGTGCTTGAAACTCACTTGTTTTTGTTTGTTTGTTTTTTTATATATAAAAAAACAACAACTTTTCTACCAATAGATAACTTCCGTTATTCAAGTGCTTAATGTGAAGAGGAAGTGGATTTATACTGTTCATTTTTCTCTCTCTTATTTCTGCCTGTTTTAGAAACCAACGTTTTGTGCGTTTTACGTTTCATTTTGAATAGCTCCCTTCACACAGTTGAATTGTTGCCAGTTTCCATCTTTCGTGTGTGTGGGCAGTGTAACATTAATAAATAGCAGTTATCTCAAGAGTGGTGGTGTGTCCATCGAGATCGATGATGACCATCGTTGTCATCCAGCTGGGGGATTGGGGGAGGGTGGTGGTGGGGTGGGGGGGAGGATGCTCATGAATCTATCTGTGAATGCGCAGATGGCTGAATAGTCCAATCTGCGCACGAAATGTTCGCTGACAGTTGGGGCAGACAAACACAGGCATACCATTGTCAGGGAGCTTGTTTGCCCGTGAATTTCTGGCCTGCCTCTTCTGAACAGCTGCAGCAGTCCTGTTGGCCTCGCACAACTTGGCGCCTTTGTGCACAGCAGCGCGCCATTTGTCACGGTCCACTGCAGATTCCTCCCAGGAGTCAGGGTTGATATCAAACGCTTTCAGAGAGACTTTCAGAGTATCTCTGAAGCGCTTCTTCTGACCTCTGTGTGATCTCTTCCCTTGTTGCAGCTCGCCATAGAAGAACCTTTTGGGCAGCCGATGGTCTGGCATACGCGCCACGTGTCCAGCCCAGCGAAGCTGGGACTGCATCAGGATGGTGAAGATGCTCGGAAGGGTGGCTTTTGCGAGCACCTCTGTGTCTGGGGTCCTGTCTTGCCACTTGATGTTCAGTAGCTTCCTGAGGCATGTTGTGTGGAAGTGGTTCAGCTTCTTGGCATGTCGTTGGTACACTGTCCAAGTTTCGCAGGCGTACAGTAGTGTGGGGAGAACTACTGCTCTGTAGACCTTTAGCTTGGTCTCAAGACTAATGCCTCTCAAGAGTACCGTCGCGCGGAAGTCCCTGCTGCCCCTGCATCAAGCTCGGCCTGTCTGCGCGCGTGTGTGAAGCACAGACAAGAGGCCGGCTTGGCATTACCCTCCGTGCTCGCGCGGTGTACCGCGCGGGTGTTTAGCTACGCCGGTTTCATGTTACTATTTTTAGCAGAGAACACTGGCCCAACTAAAAGCTTTCGGGCAAACAGCGCGGCCTCAGCCTTTCTTGGTGACTGCAGTGGCCATACTACCTCATCTTTCTTGGTGATTGCAGTGGCCATACTACCTCATCTTTCTTGGTGATTGCAGTGGCCATACTACCTCATCTTTCTTGGTGACTGCAGTGGCCATACTACCTCAGCCTTTCTAGGTGACTGCAGTGGCCATACTACCTCATCTTTCTTGGTGATTGCAGTGGCCATACTACCTCCAGCTTTCTTTCTTCTTGGTGACTGCAGTGACCATACTACCTCAGCCTTTTTTGGTGACTGCAGTGACCATACTACCTCATCTTTCTTGGTGACTGCAGTGGCCATACTACCTCAACCTTTTTTGGTGACTGCAGTGGCCATACTACCTCATCTTTCTTGGTGACTGCAGTGACCATACTACCTCAGCCTTTCTAGGTTCTTGGCGTTCCTCCTCTTTGATTCCATTTTGGTTTGTTATCTGCAGTTGTTGGACATCAGTATTGGAGTCATTTTCGACTTTATTAGATCTCAGCCACACTCCTTTGTCACCACTCCTAAAAAGTCCTATGAATTTTTTTGTTTGTTTTGTTTTGTTTAAATTGTCATGGTGCATTTGTAAGAGAGGAAGTGTGTGTGTGTGTGTGTGGGTGCGCGCGCACGCGTGTGCGTGCGTACATGCGTGCGTTCATGCTTGAGTGTGTGTTTGTAACTATGAAAATAAAAACTTTGCTGTTATAGTCAGTTTTGGATCTAGCAATGTATATATTGATGAAACTGATCTTCAGCTATGTATATATCTATAAAAGTGATCTTTGGTTTCTTTTGCTTTAAAAAAAAAATTTTTTATATTATTTTATGGATACAGTGTCTGTGTAATACAACGGACACATCACACTTCTTTTTCGACTGACATAATGTATAATTATGTGTATTGTGTGTACTGCATGTATGTGTCACTGTGGATGGATTTGTATACATGTATATGAATGTGCATGCTGGGACATGTCGTACAGGTACATATTGACAAGTGGGAGTCAGGACGTGGGACTTATTTTCGTTACGACAGCATGCCTGTTGGTGTGACAACTGTCTCCCCTGACAGCTTGGCTTTGGCTGTGTGGTCGGGTAACATGACATGGCCAGCCTGGATCTGTCCTTCATGGACACGCTGCTCTGGTGTAGTGGTATGGTATCTTTTTCATGTGTCACTTCACTTGATTGTTGTCTTTGTGTTGTGTATACATTTTTTTTTTTTTTATAGAGATCACATGTGTGCATGCAGATGAAGACAGACACACAGTGAGGAGAGAGCATGTCATTATGCATTATGTATTGCATGTACATTCACACACACACAGACACACAGACACACACACACACACACACACACACACACACACACACACACACACACACACACAGACACTCACACAGACAGACACACACACACACACACACACACACACGTACACACACACGTACACACACACGTACACACACACATGTGTACACATGCTAACAAACATACATGTTCATGCATAAGCACACATACATGCACACATAGAGTGTGTATTTGTGTACGTCTTTGTGCATGTCGAGTTAGTCTGCAAGAATGTGCTTGTAAACATGAATGTTCATTTGAACTGATAAAAATACATGCAAACATACAAGTTCTACAAAGTTACACATGCACATGCACACACGTGCACACGCAAGCTTGCACACATGCATGCACTCACGCACGCATGCACGCACACACACACGCACGCACGCACACACACACTCACTAACACACACACACACACACACACACACACACAGAGATAATTTTACTTTTATTGTTATTCGTGTTGATAATTGCTGTTTCATAGATGTTTATGAATTGCTTATTCCATTGTTATAGTTTATCCTTCCTCTATATATCCCTCTTAAAACTCCATCTCAACACCACCTCCCACACACCAACAGACATATACACACATGACATGTCTAATATAACTCAAAGTAAAAAGTCGCTAAATTAAAGAGAGAACACACACACACACACACGCACACACACACACACACACACACACACACACACACACACACACACACACACACACACACACACACACACTCACACATGCACACACACACACACACACACACACACACACACACACACACACACACACACAAAAGGCAGAGGTTTTGGCTGACATGTTTGGTAATCATAGTAGAAACACTGGTTTGTCAGAAGAAAATAGAAAGTTCAGAGAAAGCCAAGAGAAAAATGAAATATACGAAGATTCAGAGAGCGTAAATCACCTATATATAAATAGTGAAATAACACCAGATGAAATAAAGGAATGTCTCTCAAATCTCGGCAGCAAAAAAACAGCAGTTGGTTTAGATGGAATTTCAAACGAAATGTTGAGACATTTGCCTGGAAATTTGACTGATTTCTTACACCTAATTTTAAAGAAATGTTGGTCTGATGGTGACATTCCTCTTGTATGGAAACAATCAATTGTTGTCCCAATACACAAACAGGGCAAATGCAGAACAGATAAAAACAGTTATCGACCAATTGCCATATGCAAACCAATGGAAAAAATTGTTCTAAAAAGACTTGTTCATTATTGTGAGAAGCATAGTGTAATTCCTATAAACCAAGCTGGCTTTAGAAAAGGTAGATCCTCCACAGAACATCTAGTCAAACTGACTACACAGGTAAAGCAACAGTTTGCAAGGCGAAAAAATGTACTAGCGACTTTTTTTTTATGTGAAAAAAGCATACGGCCAAGTGTGGCATGCTCGACTTTTATATAACTGAAAAATATCGGTATCACAGGCAACATGTATGATTATATTAGAAGTTTCTTATCAGACAGATTTATACAAGTAAGAATAGGAAATACCTACTCAAACCCCAGACAATTACATATGGGGTTACCACAAGGATCAGTAATTTCGCCGATTTTATTCAATATATTATTAGCAGATCTACCTAACAAGCTAGCTAAAGATACAGTCTTGGTTCAATTTGCTGATGACATTTGTTTTTGGATGAAGGTGACAATGAAGTGTAAAACGCATAAAGAAAATATACCAGCGGGAACTTGATAAAATCAGCAACTTTATGACAGAAAATGGCTTATCATTGTCCTTAGAAAAAACAAATATGATGCTATTTAATACAGGATCAGACCCAGAAAAACTCCCCGTGTTTACAATAAATGGTTCTATCATCAGATATACACAATATGTTAAATTTTTGGGAGTCTATCTTTCTTCAAAGCTTTCGTGGAATTATCATATTGACTATATACTAAACAAAGCAAGAAAAGGTATAAATTTCCTTAAAATAATTTGTAAACAGCACTGGGGCAAGATACCAAAGCGTTGATATCTGTCGCAACCTCTCTCATACGTTCACGCTTGACATACGCTCAAGAGGTATTTTTCAGTGCTCCACTGCATTTGTTAAAGAAGCTGCAAAGCATCAATTGTAAGGCTTATAAACTTGCTCTAGGTGTGCTCATTCTTACATCAAATTTAGGGACCTACAGAGAAGCAGGTGTTTTATCTCTTGATGAACAAAGGAAAGCTTCAGCCGCGAAATTCGTTATCAAATCTTTCGCATGTGAAACCTTTTCAAAAGAAGCAGCTGATTTAAGTTCACAAAATTATTTTGCTAAAAGAGCTAAGACGATACAGTCTGTGACATCCATTAATACATTTGCATCAGATATCATTAGTGCTACGGAATCAAAAGACAAGCAAATTTCAAAAATACCTACTTTTTCACCAGTCCCTGAATGGGAGCAGTGTAAAGCTACCTTTGACATGGATTATACAGATTTATCCAAGAACCAGTCACCATTTTTGTTAAAACCTGAAGTGCTCTCCCATATAGAAAATCAATATTCTAATTATCTAAAAATATACACAGACGGATCTGTTCTAGAAGATGGTAATTCAGGAGCGGCTTTTGTAATTCCTTCATTTAGAATAGAAAAATTATACTATATTGGTAGACAGTATTCCATTTTCACAGCTGAACTTATAGCCATACTTATGGCGTTAATTTATATTTCAGACATTCCGAAAACTGTCAGTGAAATTCTATTATGTGTAGACTTGAAGTCAGTATTACAAGCTATAGAATCTCCAAATTCAAAGAAGCGAATTGAGATGACAATGGAAATAAAACATATTATTCACCAACTGACAAAACAGGGCATTAAAATAACTTTCTGTTGGGTACCTTCGCACTGTGGAATATCTTCAAATGAGTGGGTAGACCAAGCAGCTAGAAGAGCAGCACGTAATTTTGAAGGCGCAATACAACTTGACATCCAGTTAGATCTACATGAGTACATAAGTTGTATAGAAAATGTATCTAGAAATCGATTTAAGAAATTACTTATAGATTCAAATAATCAATATTACCAGTGTTGTGTAAACACAAAGAATGCAGCTAATCCCAAAGATGTTCTACATTTGACACCAGCAGCACATTCAAGACAAATTACAAGTCTAATGTATAGAATTTGTTTAAATGCCTTTCGTACAAAATTTTCTAAAAAATATAAAATGTATATGCGGTAAGCAAATAACTGTAAGTCATCTGCTCATTCATTGTCCGAGCATAAGACATTTAATTCCTAAAGATGTAGTTGATGACTTTTCTTCCAATATTTCATTAGCCACTGAAAAGATTTTGAATGATTATTCATTGCTTAGAATGTTTTCGGAAATTTTAAACTCCAGTCCAGTTGGTATCCTCCTTTGATATGTTATAATTAATGTTGTTATTTATATTTACATTGTTGTAGGTTAATACTTGTTGATATGCATATACATATTCTCCTTCCCATGACACCTCATTCAATATACACCACAATCTCTTTAGACCTTTTTCTTATAATATACTTTTCCTCTGATACATAACATGAATACTTTTTTACACTAATATTCACATGCGTTCCCTTTCCTTTATCCACTTCTTTACTCCTTTCCGTCTAAAAACACTTAAAGTGAATAGACGTTAAACTGAAGATAAAACACACACACACACACACACACACACACACACACACACACACACACACACACACACACACACACACACACACACACACACACACACACACACACACACACACACACACACACACACACACACACACACACTCACACACACACACACACACACACATACACTCACACTCACACACACTCACACACACACACACACACACACACACACATACACACACACTCACACATGCACACACATACACACATACACACACACACACACACACACACACACACACTAGATGCATATGCAGGGTATCAGTTTTGTGCCTGTCATTGGTCATTGATCATACAGGTTTGAAATGACCCATTGATGTGGCATCAACTCAGTCACATGACTGTTGATTTTTTGGAAAGTTGGTCAGGCTGATAGAGCTTTTAAAGGTTTCTCATTTTGAGTCTTTTCAGGCTGTGAGCGAACTAAGTACGCTGCTGCATTAAAGTTAGCTGGGCCACAGGCGCCCGACTGTGATGTTGTAATAGTCTGGCATAAATTTGAAGGAAGTTCCAGTGCAGCTCTCCAGTTGACTCTAGGCTTTCCTGTATTGATTTTGACCGCTTCTTTTACCTTCCTCTTCCAGGAATGGGTTTCAGTGCACAGCACTGCAGTCCCCTCCATGTCAGGACTATGACTCTGCCTTGAAAGATGCTCATGGAAAGCTGTCACTTCTGGTTAGATGTTCCTTGAAACGTTTGTCCAGTGGTGTCTCAGTTTTACCTGTAAAGTTCTCCTCGCAGGCAGTGCTCTGAATGTGGTAGACAACCTTGCTCAAATTTGCTCACATCATTCAGGGATACATGTAATCTAGAGTTATTTTGATAAGAGCTGGATTTAAAAAAAAATCAAAACATGGACAAAAATGGGCCCATCTGGCCCACAAAGTATGGTGAAGGTTATGTATTGGAAGAAAATCATGTGCATAGATTTATTACCGTGTTTGTTCCACCAAACACATCATGTATCACTCACATGCATACAGTCACATTCAGTTGTTCTTTCTCTTCCTCTCTTTGTGTATTTTACCATTTGTCAGTCTGTCACGCACTGTCACACACACACACACACACACACACACACACACACTCACAAGCACACCACCCATGCCCTCCCCCGTCCCTCTCACACATACACCCCACACCCACCCATACCCACCCTAAACACCCACCCCAAACACACCACACACGCAAGCACACACGCGCGCACGCATG